>NC_056732.1:1730839410-1730869410 GCF_019279795.1 Protopterus annectens
TAAAACGTTGTTAAAATATATCAACTTGATAAAATATAATGCTGTTATTAATATATACAATGTATTTTTGAAATTCTGACCAGTTATGCCTGTTCAAAACATAACAATAAAAAAATGAAAAGAACTACTAAACTTTTAACTTCAATATAACGTTGAGCCCATAGTATTGGGTGAAGTACATATTGCAATAAAACGGTGCATTCTTGAAATTATTTGATCAACAATTTTATAAAATCACTGCAATATAATTGGAAACCAATGTGCCATATCCATAATACATCTAGAAATGTATATTTACATCGCATTAACAATAAATAAAAATCATTGTTAATATTTAAAATGATGTTATTGACGCATAAAACAAAACAATGTTTTCATTTGTTTTCAAAAATATATCTTATGTGTGTATATAATCGGGTTGCAAAATGCAAAGCTCCCAGATTCCTGCAGATGCACCTATGTTTTACTTTTTCCTGTTCTAATAATTGATGCGGTCTCTAGCTTGTTGATACACATATACACAAATGGCACTATCGTCCGTGTATGTTGAGCATGCGATCACGCTTGCACCCACTCGTGCACCCTACTGAGTGATCTGGTCCTGTTGGCCCATATGCATGCTCTCACCCACCTACTCACTATCTATCACAAACGCACACAGATGTCCACAAGACTGTCCATACACACACAGTAGTTAAGTTAGCCTCAGTAGGGTGCACGAGTGGGTGCAAGCGTGATCGCATGCTCAACATACACGGACGATAGTGCCATTTGTGTATATGTGTATCAACAAGCTAGAGACCGCATCAATTATTAGAATAGGAAAAAGTACAAACATAGGTGCATCTGTATACACGGAATCTGAGGGGTTTGCATTTTTGCAACCCAGGGAGATTATATACACACATAAGATATATATTTTTGAAAACAAATGAAAACATTGTTTTTGTTTTATGCATTCAATAACATCATTTTGGGGCCGTTTTAACAATGATTTTTATTTATTTGTTGTACGATGAAATATACATTTCTAGATGTATTATGGATTAAGATATTGGTTTGACAATTATATTGCAGTGGATTTTATAAAATTTGTTGATTGTAGAATACTTTCGCAATCACTGTTTTATTGCACATGATGACGATTTTATGTAAAATTATTGAAGAAAGTTTAGTAGTTCTTTCATTTTTTTATTGTTATGTTTTGAACAGAGCATAAAGCTGGTTGTTCAGAACAAAAGAGAGAATAATACATTGTATATGGTAATGAGATAACAGCATTTATAACATCAAGTTGATTATATTTATTTTCAAAAACAGTTTTTATTGTTGAATGAAAAAAGTTAATCAATGACATCATATCCAACATGTATGTTCTATAAGACGCAAGCATGAGGGGGCTTGCTGTCTTTGTTTCTGAAGAAGTTCCCGAAAAATAAAAGTGGAAGAAAGCGCTAGTTATCATTGCCTCTATTGTGGACTACTCTACTTTTCACTGTTTTCTTGGTTTACAAAGTTGGATTTGCCTAACCAGGTACATACCAAAGAGGGCGTTGTACTAAATGATCAATCTGATGAATGACCAATGCAGTGGAACAAAGCTGTCCCTTGACATAGATGCCATGCATGTGTTTATACGTTTTACAACACAGTATGATTTTCTCGTTACTGTAGACTTGTGATGATCAAAGTCTAGATTGCTGTCTATTTGTGTCCCCAGTCCCAGACTACTGGGTCAGCTCTTAAGGGTGTGTTATCAGTATGATTGTTATCCGGGGTATATGACTTCCTGAAGGATACTACTGTGCATTACCATGGCTCTGACACCAAATATTCGTCTGTGTCAGTCCTTCCTGGAGCAAACTTGTGTCAGTGGGGGATTCTATGAATGCGCGGAATTTGCAATCATATGCAAATTTAGTCAACCAGTGGCCCTTAACACTGGCCTTGATTTCAGAGAAGTAAATTCAAAAAGGAGTGATCCCATGACTGATCTCTGAGTGACTCTGCTTTTGACTGGCCTCTTTGTAGAGGTGGACTTCCCAGTTCTAACTTCCTGGGTCCTATCTGCCAGCCAGCTGGCTATCCACCATGTGACATAATGGCTTGTATCCAACCTCCTGAGATCATCAACAATGCCCAAATTGGATATTGTGTCAAATGCCTTGGCCAGGTTAAGATAGGCACAGTGAACTATCCATTGCTTTGGTGATCTTCTCAAAGAAGATCACTGGTCAGGTAGGGCTGACCTCCCCTTGACAAAACCAAATTAGGTTGGGTCCAGTGTATGGAGATTTCCTAGGTCATTATTGATCATTTCATGATTTCCATGGCTTTGCAAATGAGACTAGCGAGACGTACGTGTCTTTGTTTTCCAGGCTGTATAGATGGCCCACTTTGTGCAGCGGGATGACTGTTGCTCTTCTGCATTTATGAGGCATAAAGCCTGTTTAGAGGCTATGGTTAAATAGCAATTCCAGTGGCCTGGTAGGTCATGTTTCGTGCTATTTAGAAGCCATCCTGGGATATTGTCTGGGCCCATTGAGGTAGAGTTCTTGGACTTAGAGAGCATTAAGGACCTGTTCCTAGTGATAATTGGGGGTTATATCAGGTGGTATTTCCTGAGGGGAGGTTTAGGAGGAGAGACAGGTAATGTTAAAGCTAAATTTGTTAGCCAGGAGGTTTGCCATATCTTCTGGCTCAGTGAAGGTGGCTCAATTAACAATGAGCTCAAAACACAATTTTGTATTGCCTTTGATGTTGTGGACACAGCTAAAGAATGCTTTATGGACGTCCTTGGTCTAGGAGGCAAAATTTACCACAAATTTGGTTTTGATAAACTTTATTTGTCCCCTTAAGTTGCATGTTTAGATTGATGAGAGTGTTTTTATCCTGCTGGGTACAACACCCCCTAATTGTTGCCATGATTTTTTCCTTCTGTTATACAGCCTATTGATGTTGCAATTCCACCAGGGTGGCTTGCTTTTTGAATTAGTTATATACTTCACACTACATTGTGAAAATGTGCAAACCTTTCTCCTTGGGATCTAAATTATGTTTTTGATAACCTCACATTGCTCATTTTGAATCTCTTTCTTCCTTGTCTGTTAAGTTTTATATTTAGAATTTTTCTTGTAACTCTGACTTCATTAAAAGTGGGTGTTTTTTTTTCTTGCAAGCTTCACTGGCCTTCCTGCATTTTCTTGTTTTCCACAAGGACGGGGTTGCTCTTAGAACCCACCCTTCTGTCATGCCTAAGGTGGTTTAAGAGTCTTCCTTGAATCAATCAGTCTTCTTACTGTCTTTTTTTTATGTCCACTCAAAATAAAGGAGAAGGACTTCTGCACTCTCTAAATATAACAGGCTACTCTGATTTCACCTTGATAAAATTAATAATATCAGAAAATCTCATCATCTGTGTCACTTTTCAGGAAAAATAAATTAGGCCTCCCAATTTCAAAGCCAATGATTTCTAAATTGATATCTAAAACCATTTCTTTCTGCTATATCTTTCATGGAAAACACCTTCCCGGACTGGTTAAAGCCCATTCAGCTAGAGCTGTTCTCTGTTCCTCTGGTGCCTTCTTCACTGGTCTAGATTCTGCATCTATCCTAGAAGCAGCTGCTTGGCATTCTACCAACATTTTTACCAAGTATTACAAAATGTAATCTTTCTCCAGGGCTAGAGTGGACTTTATTAGATCTAGCCTTTAATGAGTCTTTCTCTTGTCCTTCCTCCCTTTCCACTTAGACACCTTTGATAGTCTCCCAACAGTTGGTAATATTACAACAGTGATCCAAGGAAGGACATAATACAGTTGTGTAAGAACCATAACAGTAGATGTCCAACTGATCAGTGTTGCATTCATATCTCTTAACATTTCAAGGAATGAAATTCGGACAAAGCTTAAAATAATGGTGGGGAGGCAAAGGGACAGATTTTAAATATTGCTCTTATAATCTTAGAAAGTTGCTAGAACAACAGGATTTGTTTTTGCATGCATTTTATGAAGCATATGAAGCCTGATGCTTAAATGGATGTCATTACTTAGCGATTTCAATCCTCAGTGATTTGCCAGAAAACCACAAATTTTGTCAAGAACAGATCAAAAATATGAGGCAAATAACTGGGCAACTGAGAGTAATGGTTGTATTATAATATCCCACCTTCATTTCTCCTCATTTTTGGATAGATCTTTTTTCTTTCTCCTTGTCTGAGGAGGGCTGCTGCTTCCACCTCTTCATCTGATGTAGATTCATAAGTAGTCAAATCCAAAACAGTAACAAAAACTCCTCCCAAACACGGCTTTAAATCTCTGTATATAGAAGTAACTTTATTAAAACAGAAGGTAAGCACTTTCACAGAGTAATCTCTGTTTCATCAGACCATTTCAGAGCACATAATCTAAGTACTATTTAAAATAAACATGCAACCATTCACAGAAAGTTCAGCAATCATATGATAACATTAATAAAAAACCCTCCCAAACAATAAAAGCAGCTTATCATTTGTTAGACATAGCAATAAAATATTCACCAAATATAGATTTGTTAAGCTTATTCCAAACACGGTAATAAATCATTAAAGACATTAAGCAGTCTCTATAGGTTACTTCAAACCTGACCATAAACATAGATAAATGCATTAAATGTGAAGCAACATATATGGACTGCTCAATATCTTTTATGATTATATTTCAAATATATTGCTATATATTATATAACCTAAGCAACATTACATAAACTATTCAATTCCTACATTTTTAAACAAGAAACATCTTAATTAAACCATCACTCATGACACATGCGTTCATACATTTTATATAAATGAAAACAAACCACACAGACACAGTCCTAGTTGCAAACATTTTACATCACAAACCATACTGGCACACTCCCTGTTGTGAAAATTATATATCACGTATACTTTTCAGTCAAACCTTATATAGCTCATGTAAGTCCTGCCACCTTTTAAACCACATTACTCGCTTGTATATATTTTCCTAAAATTCCCATATTTTCCTATGTAGTTTGTACTTAATCCTTTTCTAAAGATCTCAATTCTAGTTGTTTTATCTCTGTTACTAGATTCACTACTTCTAGTATAGCTGGTTTAGATTTTGATTTCCATTTTCTAGTAATTGCTTTTTTGGCAGCCACCATTATTAGATACAGCAACGCCTTACCATGTCTAGTCAATTTGGATTTTGTATCATAGCTCAAAAAAATCATCCCCCTTGTCAGTCTAATCTGCCTACCAAGCATCCCTGACAGTGTATCCTGCAGGGGATTCTTAAAGTCTGACAACTCACCACACTCTCAGAAAAAAGGGTGGGAGGCTGGTGGAATGGTTAAGGTGCTTACCTTAGAAACACAAGGTGCAGGGTTTGATTCTCACATGGGGTAATTGGATAGGCTTAAATAGCCCCCAAGGACAGTTAGCCTAGTACTAAACTATGAATCACTATATGTTCCCAATTATCGCTTTCTTCCCTATCACACCTCCAACATTTGCTGTCTGCCTGAGGAAAAAATGTTCATCGTGTTTCACTGTTGCAGTCATGACTGTAGGGTTCTCCCCTGCTGGCAGGCAGTCCTCGGTCGGCCAGAATCCCAAAGTCTGGGTCAAGCGTCGGCTGTTCAGCCATGCTCCCTGAAGTCAGAGCGCCAGGAGTACAAAGCCGACAGCCGACGCCATGTTTTCCAGTCTTTCTTGCCGTGCGGTGATAGCAGTTTGCATTTGCCGGTCGGCTGACTCCTGACAATTTTTGCTAAACGTACTTCAGTCCGAAGACTTTCTTCTCCTACTCAAAGCTAAGTACCCCGTTGGGAAACTTTTTTCTTGCTTCAGTCCGATGTCAGAAAAAGTTAATAATTGTATTTCTTTTGGGAAGCAAATACCTCATAAGGATTTTCATTCTTACTGTATTCCTTGCTTAGGCCCTAACCATGACGTAGCTAGTTGTCAGTTTTGTGCTAGATTCAATCAACGTACGATTAAACGAAGGTACGATTTTGCATTTCATTACTTCAGTAGGCGCTTTAATTACAAAATGTTGTCGGATTCGGTTCCGGCTACCGGAGTTCACAAACGACGCAAGGATAAAGACAGGCCTCCGAGGTCCAAATCGGACGATATTGTACAAGCAGAGCCAGCTTCAGGTTTGGCCGTCGTCAGTGAGGTGCTTTTGCAGCCCCTGTCGTTGGCCATTTCGGAACAGATGGCTGAAACGGACTCCCACAAGGAGCCAACTAGGCCTTTGAATATTTCTGTTGCAGGACCTTCGGACAATGCTCCTTCAGATGGGTCCGGAGCCGCTGTGCAGGTACCAGCTTCCGAAGGGGTTTTCAGGCCTACTCAGCTTCTAATAAAGGCAAAGCCAAAGACAAAGGCAAAGACTCCTTCCAAATCAAAGGCTACAGCTCAGGCCTCTTCTGATCTGGCACCTAAGTCTCAGAAACAGTTACTTAAGATGGCGGAGGACTTACTTACTATGATTAGGGGTTCACATCCCCGTCCAGATAAAAGGCCAAGGCAGGAAGTGTATTATGACTCTCCTGATCAGGCTTCTATTTCTTCAGTTTCATCTTCTGACCAGGAATATTCTTTCCCTCCTTATGAGGATTCTGATGCTGAGGAATCCATTCCTTCAGCTTCTCCCCTTGAGGATTTCTCTTTTGGGGAAACTTTACATGAAATGAGGGAACATTTTCACTGGGAAGGACAGGAGTACTCAGAATCTAAGAAAAGACTTAGGGATTTTCTTCTTCTTCCCCACCATACACCCCTGGCTATCCCTCCTATTTTGGATATTGTGGATGATGCTTTTTCGGAGGCTAACTTAACTCTGGACTCTTTTCCTCCAGCTCCTGCTAAGCCAGACAGATATTATAGGGTTCCTGATTCCCACCAGTTTTTGTACAAGAATCCTACTGCTGATCCTGAAACCATTTCTCAGGGTCCTAAGGGGGTTAAGGCCGCTACTGCTAAAAACCCCATTCCCACTGAGAAGGATTCCAGATCTTTAGAATGATGGGGCAAAAAAGTGTACACTTCTGCTACTTTATCTATTAGGGCTTTAAACTGTCAATTTCATATGCTGAAATACCAGCAATTTCTTCTGTCTGTTTTGAAACAAAAGCTAGCTTCCATTTCTGCCTGTGCAGATGATAAGGAATTACATGACTTAATGCATGCCACTGAACAAGTTGGGAAGCATGGTTTACACTGTGGATTTGATGCCTTGGAGGCTTCTTGTAGGGCTGCTGCCTCTGGTACAGTCATTAGAAGGCATGCTTGGTTAAAGGAACAAAACTTGCCAGATCAAGTAAAAGCTAAGTTATTGGATGCTCCTGTCGAGCATAATGTTTTGTTTGGACCTAAGGCTGAAGAGGTGATAAAGAAGATGGAGGACAAGGCAAAATCCATGCAAACGGTTAAAGATTTCTTACAAGTACAGCCACCCAGATTTAGAAGGAATTGGCCTACAAAAAATTGGTCCTTTCCCAATTCAGACAGGCCTCAGAGGGGTAGATACAGACGCTCCCGAGGAAGGCCTCAAACGCAAGCCTCTTATAGACCAAGACAGTGGACTGCTTCCACCCCTAGGGGAGGAGAGGACAGGTCGCAAGCTCATAGAAAACAGGCTCAATGACTCCCTCTGTTGGGCTGCAGGAACTTCTTGCCTGGAAGCCCCACTCAGAGGAAAACTTTCTCTTTTTCACCTAAATTGGACTCATATAACCCAAGACAAGTGGGTTCTGGATGTGGTTTCAAGAGGTTACAGATTCCATTTTCATACCCTACCAAGATCAAGCGGATGGCCGAATCTTCCAAAACATCAATGGTTAGAGGCCTTAAACCAGGTGGAGGCTCTCTTGGCTATGAAAGCCATAGAACTGGTTCCACTTTCAGAGATGGGACAAGGTTTTTACTCAAGGCTCGTTCTAGTCCCCAGAAAGCAAAATTCATGGAGACCCATTCTGGATCTATCAGTCTTGAACACTTTTCTCGAGATACCAAAATTCAAGATGCTTACTCTACAGCAGCTACTTCCAATGCTGACGAAAAATGCATGGATGGTAACTTTGGATTTAAAGGAGGCATATTTACACATTCCCATCAGGCAGGAATGCAGAATATACCTCAGGTTCAGGGCCGGATCAAGACACTATCAATTCTCTGCACTGCCCTTTGAATTGTCTACTGCGCCCAGGGTCTTCACCAAATGCCTGGCTCCAGTAGTAGCTTTTTGCAGACTCAAGGGAATTCAAATTTACCCTTATCTGGATGATTGTCTAATTCAGGTAGACAGCAAGGATGTCTTACTCCAGCATCTAGAATTTGTTCAGAACCTTCTCAAGTTCCTGGGATTTTCTGTAAACATAAAAAAGTCAAATTTGACACCCTCACAACAGATAACTTTTCTGGGTGCTCTTCTAAACACCACAACCCAGATGGCTTTACTGACATCTGAAAAACAATTACAGCTGGCTTCAACTTTCAAAACCTTGGCAACTTTAACTCAGCTTTCTGCAAGGAAATTCCTGCAGGCTTTGGGTTACATGGCCTCCTCCATCCTTCTCATACCATATGCAAGACTACATATGAGGAAAATTCAGTGGTACCTAAAAAGTGTATGGTCTCAGCATTGCCACAGTTCAGACATACAGATCACCGTCCTGCCTTGTCTCCAAAAGGAATTCTTTTGGTGGTCCAAGGCATGTACTCTAAACATAGGAAAACCCTTCCGTCTGCCTCCAGCCACTCCGATACTAACCACTGATGCTTCAGATTATGCATGGGGAGCCCATTTTCAAGGCAACTGTCTGCAGGGCCTTTGGACAAAGGATCAGAAGCTCCTGCATATCAATTTAAAGGAAATGCTAGCCATACAGAACGCTCTATTGGCTTTCAGGAATCTTCTACAACCAGGACAGCTACTAATACGGACAGACAACACCACAGTTATGTGGTACATAAACAAGCAAGGGGGATCTCATTCCTATCCCCTTTGCAGACTAGCCATGAATCTATGGAACACAGCTCTAGCTTGCAAACTGGACCTTCAAGCTCAGTTTCTACCAGGGAAGCAAAACTTCCTGGCAGACAGTCTGAGCAGAAACCTGTCGGATCCACACGAATGGATGCTGGACACTGAAATATTCAGGATGATTACAGCAGTCTGGGGATGTCCTCACATAGACCTCTTTGCATCCCATCTCAATCATCACCTTCAGATTTTTTGCACCAGGACTTTCCACAATATAGCTTGGAAAGTGGGTGCACTATCATTCAGTTGGAGAAACCTCTCTGGGTATGCCTTCCCGCCTCTACCTCTTCTTCCTCGGGTGTTATTAATGATCAAACAGGACAAGCCCAAGATGATAATTTTGCTGGCCCCAAATTGGCCTCGACAATTTTGGTACCCAACTCTGAAAAACCTTTGTCTGGAGCCCCCTTGGGTATTACCACAGACTCCGAACCTTCTGTCCCAGCACCAGGGTCAGGTTCTGCACTCCCATGTCAAAACTCTCAGCCTGGCGGCATGGTTAATCCAGGGTCCTTGATTCATTCTCTCCTACCCAAGCAGGTTATGGATGTCATTTTAGAAGCCAGAGGTCCTAGCACTAGAAAATCTTATGCAGGAAAATGGAAAAGATTTTGCTCTTGGATGCAGGTTCAGGATTCAGATCCTCTTATTCCTAGCATTCCTCTGATTTTACTTTACCTGACAGACCTCTTACATAAGGGTCTCTCTTTCTTTTCCATAAAGATCCATGCTTCTGCTATTTCTGCTCATTATAATACAGACCCTCCTATCTTTTCCCATCAGCTCATGAGACAGTTTCTCAGAGGAGCTAAGAACTTAAGCCCCCTAGATCTCCTCCCATTCCTGCTTGGGATCTCATCTATATTTTGGAAAAACTCACCTTACTTCCTTTTGAGTCTGCTGCCACTTCTGACATCAAGTTTTTATCTTGGAAGACAGCCATTCTGTTAGCTCTGACCTCTGCCAGGAGAGTTTCGGAGTTGCAAGCTCTTATGGCTGTGGAACCTTATATTATTTTTCATCAAGACAGGGTGTCTTTAAGGACTAATCCTACTTTCATGCCTAAGGTGGTTTCCAAAGTGGCTTTAAATCAAACTATTCACCTGCCAACTTTTTTCCCCACTCCTCAAAATAAAGGGGAAAGGATCTTGCATTCCTTGGATGTACACAGGCAACTACGTTTTTACCTGGACAGAACCAAGGACATCAGGAAATCAGAGCAATTGTTTGTTTCTTATGCTTCAAGTTCCCAAGGTAAAGCTATTTCAAAACAGACCATTTCTAAATGGATTGCTCATGCAATCAGATTTTGTTATTCACATCATGGAAAGCAAATCCCAGGGAGTATAAGGACTCACTCTACCAGAGCTGCTGCCACTTCAGCTGGATTCCTCAGGGGAGTTCCTACCAAAGACATTCTGGAAGCTGCAACTTGGAATTCAGTGCATACTTTTTCCAAGCACTACAATCTACCTCTTTACTCTAAGTCTAGGGCAGGCTTTGCTTCTGCTGTCTTGCAGGGCCTTTTAGCCGCCCCCTCTTCTTTATGACCACCTCCCTTTTATTCTGCTTTGGGATTCAACCCTACAGTCATGACTGCAACAGTGAAGTACGATGAACATAGTACAGTTGTGTACACTTACCATAAATGTAGATGTTCGAGTGTCTTCATTGTTGCAGTCTGGGTTTCCCTCCCTCCTGTCCCCTCTTATTTTTCCTTTTGTGCGGTTCCCTTCTTCACCCTTCTTTTGAGGTGTATTTGCAAAGGGTATGGGGTCTTACTCATTTTGGAGCACCTGACATCTGGGGCAAGAAAAACTGGAGAACATGGCGTCGGCTGTCAGCTTTGTACTCCTGGCGCTCTGATGTCAGGGAGCATGGCTGAACAGCCGACGCCGGACCCAGACTTTGGGATTCTGGCCGACCGAGGACTGCCTGCCGGCAGAGGAGAACCCTACAGTCATGACTGCAACAGTGAAGACACTCGAACATCTACATTTATGGTAAGTGTACACAACTGTACTTTCTCTTGAGTCTACTTGGTGTATAAAAATATCTACAGTATGTAAACATTTCCAAGCAAAAATCCTAAATCTTCTATATTTTGTGGCATATTTGGTAGAAATACATATATTCTCCAATTGTTTATTTGTGAATTGCTTATCCAGTCTCTCTCTCTCTTCCCAATCCTTTCTAACCTCCTCTAACTGATTCTTATAGTTACCATGCAATGTTTTATATGCACTGCCAATTATTAAAAACTCTATCAGTGCTTGTCTTTTGCTTAGGACTCCTCTGCTTCTTTCTCTTTGCCTGTACTCTGATATCAATCCCTGATAAAGAAGGCAGTCTCTAACCTGCAGTCCAAATAAATTCTTAGCATTTTCCCATTCTGTCATCTTTACCTCTTTAGTTATTTGCTCCCAGTACCTCAGTTCATTTGCCAGTTTTCTCCAATAAATTCCAGCCCCCCTCGTGTCTATTGTCTGTACCCCTAATTGCAGTTATCCCTATCAGCAGAATTTCCTTTCTCCATTCCTGTGTTGGCTTATTTCTTGGAATACTTTCTACTCCCGTATGGATATAATATTCTGTCTGATTATTGTTATTCTCCTTAAAGGCTTGTATTTAAAATCCCAGGCTCTCCTTGCTTCTTGAGCTTCCTCCCATTTTGTCATCATCCCTTCCCACTGAATTATAATTTTCAGTTTGTGCTACGTATAGGAGTCTTAACTGTGCGGCTCTGAATTACCCCTTCAAATTGGGTAATCCCAAACTGCCCTGCTCTACTGGAAGAATCAACTCAGATGACTAAGATGATTAACTTATCCCACTTGAGTCTTGCCATCTTCCCCTCCCAAATATAGTCCTTCAGCTCCTTATTACTTGGTATCCACAAGTTGCTTTATGTAGATTGTTGAGCAAAAAATGATTGCAATGCATTAGTTTTTTTTGCTCATTCTCTCTTACACACAGTCTCTCTCTCTCTCACTCGCTGACACAGCTTCAGGCACTCTGTTTCTTTCTCTGACTCAGTATGTCTAAAAAATGAACAAGCACAAAGCAGAGTAGGAAGGGTGGGAAGAAAAGTTAGCCACTCCAGGAATTAGCTTAGAGGGGCCACAAAATTAACAAAAATCCTTTTAGGTTTTGTCTTTAAGTAAAGGTGGTGTGACAGCTTGGTTGTTTTCCTAATGTCCTAGTGATCCAGACTGGTCCCTGCCCTCTTTCAGCATACATTTTCTTATCCTTATGTTTCATGTAAGGGATGAGCCTTAGGAACCACCCCAATGGCTTCTGATTGGGATGCTGGGTAGAAAAGGTGGGTTAGTGCAGGCAGTTAGTGGGACTTCATATTTGGCAGTCACAACAACAGCTGTAACTGAAGTGTTCATAATTTAAAAGAGAAAAGTAACTGGAGAACTGATTAGCATTTTTTCTTGTTTGTCTGTAGGCAGTGGGAAGTAGTAGGCAGTGACAGGCAGCAGCTGAGCTGAAAGTAAATGTAGTTTAGTCAGTCTGGGTTTACTTCAGCATGCATGCTGTTTGTTTATTTTATATCTTTTTTATTAGGATGGAACTTGGAGCATGGGTTGACTTCCTTCCATGGCTGCTATGCTACCTGGGGGAAAAAAGATGGAGACAAGCCTGAGTAAACAGACTGAATCAGTGACTCTGGAACAATAGGCAACTCATTCACTAAGAAAGTAAATAAATGAACTTGACAAGTGAGTGCTGCCTGCCAACATAAATCAACCAACTTTATTCATCTGCGAACTGTTAAGTTTAGGAGCTGGCAAAAATCTTGTTTTGTATTAGTTAAACATTGTCATATATCTTCTGCAAAAAAACATCTTCCCTTATCTTGACAACCGGACTCCATTCTGCCATACTATACATCCCTATTTTTTTAAAAAGTGGCCCATTTTTTCATGTAGGTATTGACTCAAAATTATTTTTCATTCATACTAACCAGATATCCTTTTTATATGTGAAAACAAATGTCCTAACACCTGTACAAACTATGTTATCTCAAAGAGCTTTGAATTCTGTATTAACAGTCAATCAGAGCTTTATTCCAATGTGAATAAAAACAGCTCCACACTTCCTTACATTTAGGCATCCTAAAGCTCTGCTCACGTCATTTATTCTTCCTTCTAGCAGGTGTAACTGTTTAAAGTTCATCAAAATATCAGCAAAATTGAGTATCAATTCCTTTAGTAATCAAATATCTAATTACTATTATATCACCTCCAACCTGATATGAAGAATCTCCCACCTCTAATTCAGTAAAGGAAATAGCAAAAGCCAGGTGGTCCCAATTAGAAAAAAATTATAATAGGGAACATAAAAATAAACCACCTTGGTGGAATTCCAAAATTACTAAACTCTGTAACAGAAAAGAGGTGCTATTAATACTATTTAGCCCCATAATAAATAAAACTCTACCCACATTAAGCTGCCACTTAACCACAATGAATGTCAAAAATGAACAAGAATTAAAATGCCAAGAATAATAATACTGTTTTCTTTACTTTCAGATGATGGAGAAAACAATGATTCAGCAATACTGTGAACTAATCTGTAATAGTTTTACTTTTATTGACCACAAAGATATTGCCAGTATACATACAGATACATTCAGTGCCAGATTCACTCCAGCACATACCTCATAACTGTACAGATTTTTTTCAGAATGTCTAGATTTCTGCCTCATATTTTTGGCAAGTTTCTCATGACATTGTTTTCTGTCAAATTACTACCAAATTGTTGACGCTTGAAGTCAGCCACTTCAGACTTCATACCCTTCACAAATTTCATGCCAATGCAAAACCTGCTATTTTATCAGCTTTCTAAGTTTGTAAGACTGATATTTAAAAACTGTTCCTATTTTGTGCCCTTTGACCCCATTATGTATGACTTAGTCCAGATTTCTTGCTCAAAGAGGTTAAGAGGTATGCTCCAGCAATATTTTTGAAGTTTTACATCTTAATGAATGCTTCTCTTCCCAAAGAGTGTTAGGGAATATGTCCTAACTGCACTGTCTAAAGTTAAAAATGCCACATGTTTAGGCAAAAACAATATATCTTGCTGCTTAAGCAATGGTGCAAACATTCCCTCTCTGACCACTTACTAAAACTGTTCAACTTCCATATTTATGTTCTTAATTGGTTGTAAGTTTATTTATTAATATTTAATTTGGTTAACTGGGTAAGTGAACTGGACCAAAGTGTATGCAAAATTAAAACGTTTATTACAAAAAAACACCGGTCAAGCGTTTTCATCTTGAAACACCAGGATTTCCTCAGCACAATTAAAATCTTAACATTCTTTAAATACCATTTTTAAAAACAGTTCAACCAATCACAAACCACATAAGAACAATTAACATTATTAAAGAGACCCATACCCCAGTCTTGTTCACTTGATTTTATAATAAAATAAAATATCTGTCTTTAAAATAGGCTTCGGGGAGCAAAAATCATTTATACCAGGGATAACTGTAGCGTTAGTCCTAAGCTGCCAAGTATATTCTCCCCTTTCCAGTTTGTTTTCCCAAAAAAAAAAAAAAAAAAAAAAAAAACTGATGTCCCTATCTACAACTTGCAGTATCCCAAAGTGGAATACCTTGCAAGATGGTTTATTTTTAAGATGTCTGCAGAGGGCATTCTCCTGCCTAATAGCATACAAGTGCTCATAAATTCACTTTCTAATGGTCCTTTCAATTTTACCCACATAAAAATATTGGCATTCTTGGCAAATTGCTGTATACACCAACCCCCTAGGATTACAGTTGCCAAAGGCTAGTTTCACCTTAACAGGTGGCTGACCCACTATTATATTCTGCTCTTGTAATATATAACTGCAATGCCTAGAAGCACCACACCTCACACTTCTTTTAATCTTCAGTCTCTGGAGTGGGGGGTATTCCAAAAAATATTTTAACTTCAAATCTGCTTAATAGCCTAGGGTTATGATCCAAGTTATCAGTAGGTTCACTATTACCCTTGAATAAAATCTAATTCTTGTTCAAAATATCCCTTACTTTTCCACTCAATTCTCCATAGGTCAATACCATAGATTTAGTAAACAACCATATTGTTTGACATTGGGTCCCCCAATAAAGGTCTGTATCTCATCCCCCATCCTTCTATCACCTGGTTACAAATATTTAGTACTAACTGAGAAGGGTATGCTCTACCCATAAAAAACTGTACTAGGGTACCCGTTTCAATTTTACAAGTTTCCAGTTCCAAACACATCCTGGTTATGCATATCAGCTGGCCTCTGACTATGTTTTTTATAGTAATTGTTGGATGGCTACTACTAAAATCCCAATAATCATTTGAAAAAGTAGGTTTTCTGAAACCTTTTGGACAAAAACAACACTTATTAAAATCTTTTAATCCGTGTTACATCTAAATAATCTACCCTCTCATCCGAGTGTGAAAAAGTAAATTGAAAGTAACTGCAAGTCCCATTAATAAACTGAATAGACTGATCTTGTTTTCCTGTATTTTTCCACAAAATAAAAATGTCATCTGAAAATCTTAAATAACAAAACCAGTAGTTTACTATAGTTACTCTCTAAAATGTGTCTCCTCTCCCAAGCACACTATAGTTACTCTCTAAAATGTGTCTCCTCTCCCAAGCACACATAACCAGATTGGCAAACAATGATGCACAGCTTGCAAACATAACTACACCCTGATCTGCCTAAAATACTCCCCCTCAAAGATAAAAAAAAAATATTTTTCAAAATAATTTCCATCGACTCCATTATAAAGTTGATCAAAGGGTCCCTTAGAGTCATTCCCTCCACCAAAGCTACATGAAACAAGCACAAACCTTCCTCATGCCTGATAGAGGTGAACAGGTCCAGTACATCTATGGTGGAAAAATAGCAAGAGTCGGTATAAAAGTTCTCCTTTATCCTAGAAAGGAAATCATAGGAATCTCTTAAAATATGGTCAATAGGAAGTAAAGGATTCCTCACCAATCTGTCTTCAAAAATTCCCAAAGAATAAGTAGTGCTGTTATGTGATGCTATTATGAGCCGGTAGGGGGATTCATAATATTTTTATGGGTTTTCGGTATCCCAAAAATGATTGTGATCATGAGGTGGTCATTGACTAAGAAATTAAACATTTCTTCATTAATTGTACCCTGAAGCAGTGAGTCCTCCAACACCAACTGAATTTTCTTATGTGCTATGTTTATTTCATTTTTTAACACCACTTCATATTTCTCCTAATCCTGTAACATTGAAGAAATCTGACAGTTGTAATCAGTCTTCTCAGCTATGACCATCCCTCCCGCTTTGTCAGGTTTCATAAATCTTAAATTCGGGTTGGCCCTTAGTTCTGTCAACAGCTTAGCCTCCTCCTCAGACAGATTATAAAATCTTTTCTTATATTTACTATTTAATTCCAAGATATCCTGAGTACAAACATTCTCAAATGTTGCTAAGGTGGGGGTATAATGGGGGATTAAAACAACAACTTCTCTTAAAGGTCTTGCCACTTTCCCTCAAATTATTCCCTTCATCTTCAAACATCAGCTTTAAATTAAGTTTCCGGGTGAATAGTTTTAGTTCAGTGAGAGTTTGAGCCACATCCTTATTTGCTAGCACAAATTTAATCCCCTTTCTTAATGAAGAGAAAAGGTTCTTGTCAACTTCCATATTGGCCTTGATAAGTCAATAATTTCCCATCAAACCTTGATATTATACAACTCTGTTCTTGATTACCCCTATTATCTATTTGTTGCAACTGTCCTTCCTCAACCGGTATCCCTGCCCCTTGTATTTCTGTCCCCTCTGACCTGAGGGGAACCCTAAAAATAATTACCATTTGGTCTATTTTTGTTTTTATTTTGAAGCCTCTCTGACCTTCTCAAAGGGGGGTATTCCTGCTCGTATTCATCATCACCCTCCACATTATAGCCAGGGTCCCTATATCTCTCAAATCGATCCCCACTAACACTTGACACTCTATCCCTCTCTCTTGTGGTATTTTTCTCATTCCCTCTTTCGTAGGATTTAGGAAAGGGGTAAGCTACCTTGTCCCAGTATTCATTTTCATCCCAAAGCAGTTTTTTATGCTTTCATTTAAAATTTAATTCAGCCTGTTGCTGTACTCTTTTAAAAGTGATATTTTTAGCAGGAAAAAAACAAACAAATTGCACATCACTAGTCTTAGCCTTGTTCAATCTTTCAAGTTCAATCATTAGTTCATTAATCTTTTAAGTGTTTATTTTAATGATAAATTCCATCAACTCAGTACCATGATGGTCAAACATTTCCAACAGTTCATCACACTCAGGTTGGCCCTTAACTAGATTGTTCGGAAATTTGAATGTTCTAAGATCTTGGGACATGTTTGTTCCTAATACTTTCTTCCAAGAATGCATTGTCACACTGAAGGTTACATACCTTCATTAGCTTGGTTTCGAATTCTTTCAACCTCTTTTGCATGTCCCTGTTGTCCTGTAACTGGACATTCACGGTGAAGGAGTAATCCATATTTAACCAGTCATGAAACTTGTTGGAACACTGCTGTTGTGAATTCCCCATAGGTAATTGTCCCCAAGGAATAGAATCATGTGTTGAACTAGCTGTTCCGGAAGCCATAAATCCCAGTAACACCCTGTCACATTCGTTCTCCCAAGGGCCATTGCAAAGGATCTTGGAACTCGTAGTCTCTCCACTGTATGCTGGAGTTGAGAGACCCTCTGGGTTAAAAGCATTTCTAGTTGTGTTAGGTTTCCACTGCTCTGCGTTGAAATATCATTGTCCAAGGAATCTGGAGCAACATTACCATCCACAGGTAAAGAACACACCCCTACCTCTATCCTTGGAACTTTTCTGTTCCTAAAAATAGTTTAGTAGGAAGGTAACCATCTGATGACCAAACAGTGCAATGCACCACATACTGAAAACCACAACTCAGAAAAAACCCACAGTGTGTTTACGAGGGAAAAATTGAAACTCAGAAACACCACAAGTCCTCGAGGTGCACTCAGCTGTTGCAGCAGTACGAATGGGACCAAAGTGTACGCAAAGTTAAAACTTTTATTACAAAAACATCAGTCAAGTGTTTTCATCCTGAAACACCAGGACTTCTTCAGAACAATTAAAATCTTAATTAACATTCTTTAAATATTATTTTAAAAAACAGTCCAACCAATCACAAATCGCATAAGAACAATTAACATTATTAAAGAGACCCATACCCCAGTCTTGTTCACATGATACTATTATAAAACCAAAGATCTATCTTTAAGAATAGGCTTCAGGGAGAAAAAATCAATTATACCAGGGACAACAGTAGCGTCAGTCCTAAGCTGCCAAGTATATTCTGCCCTTTCCAGTTTTTTCAACCATAACCTATGCCAAGAGTAAGCAACATGTCAAAACATTTACAAGCAGATTACATTTTGACCTAAATTTCAACCCAGCAAGTGCTTTCAGGGTACATTATAACTAACATTCACAGCTTAATACATTTTGTACTTATGCTTTTGCATACATGCTATTAACACAACTGCATTACATAAATTATACTGGCACTATTTATTCACATATTTATACTGGGCTGCATAGCTATCTTTGTATATCATTACTGCACAAAGCTAACTGCAGTGTGATTTTTAGCGGGCTAGGTTATGCACCACCTCAGGGTATGTCCCTGAGGTGAGGAAAGGAGCTTTTGCCTTTTGCTGTGCCACTTTGTAAAGGAATCATAAATTCAGATCCAAGCAACTAAAGACCCATCAACCTACCAAGCCTAATTTGCAAATCTACTGACTGTATTACATCTGACTTCATAAGCTCTGATATAAAATATTATTACTATAAAAATCTTTCTCTGCCATCAAATCCTTCCTACATAACCTTCGACTCATCCTAAACCCCAGTAGAACCAAATCAATGCTTTTCCAGAACAGCCACAATAAAGCCAACAACCGCAGTCAACAGCACTTCAGAATCATCTCTTCTAACACATTAATTTAACCTGTCACAGAAACAAAGCCATTAGGTGTCACCATTGATAGCAATCTGAAATTTGACAGACATATGGCACATGCTAAAAAAGCTCACATCAATTTAGGTTCACCCTATAGAATCAAGCCTTACCAACTCCTCCAGAATAGCAGTTACCAGGACACACCTTCTATCCACCTTACTCTATGCCAACCTAATATTCACAAAACTTAGAAAAGCAGACCTAAATAAGCTTGAGGCGTGTTACCACAAAATCACCAAATTCACTGCTAACCTTAGGATCCTCTAACAAACTCTTACTAAAAGTCACTAAATCAAATAACAGCTTTGGAGACTCCCTTTACTCAAATCAAATCTAAAAATAATGGAACCCCTGTCCTCAGAATATTCTCATTACAGAAAACCCCACTTCATTCAAAAATCAACTTAAAACATACCTAAATGACAACTGGACATGCTCTTGTACATCCTCAGGCTAACATGCTGTACCAGTTCACCATCCTCCATCTCTTTCTGGTCTTCCTTTTTCCTCATCCAGAGGCCTAAATATCAAGGCCACAAACTCTCCTAAAACTTACGACTAAATCTTTTAAACTATTTAATTACTTTTGCAGCATCCTACAGCTGTTCTAATTACTGAACTATGTGCTGATTAACTTAGCATTAATTAAGTAGTTTCTTACTAGTTTAGTCCAATGAGTTTTCTTTTTGGTTGTCCATGAATAAATCATGACTAATGTAAGTTATTTGTAGTACTACAAGTCTTTTGTTCTTGTAAACTTGTAACAATTATAACTGTCACTGAATGTGTCCAATCAGTGCTGGTTACTATATCTAACATTGTATTGTATTATATTGTACTGTATTATATTGTACTGTATTGTATATTCTCTTTATATGGAGCTTTTCTCCCTGGGCCTCCTCTGAAAATGGGCTACTAAACACAGTCAGACAACTCCAGTAAATCGTTATTTACAAAACTTCAGCTAGTCATGCTAGCAAAGATAACAATATGTAATATCCTCACATTTCTCCCCCCTTTAAAGATTCAAGCCAGATTTCAAGTGACCCTGGAAAATTGTTGCTTGAGAAAAATGGGGCTGACTGAAAATGTATCACTTATACCCCTTCTTGACAGTCCATCTGCATTAGTATAATTGCCCCCACTATGGTATTGCACTGTCATGTCATATGCCTGTCATCTACAGCAAATGCTCAGCACCAGGGCTTCCCTATCATGATATGTAACATGGTACACATTATGTACCTGCTAATTTTCCTTATCACTTTAAATGGTCCCTCCAAAGCTACATGCAACTTATTGTGTATGACAGGAATGACCACCATAACCTGCTGTCCCACAGCATTCTCTCAGGCTTGAGCATTCCTGTCATACCAAAGCTTTGTCTGCTGTTGGGCTACTGCCAAGTAAGCCTTGTCCTGAAGTGTAGGACATATGCCACAACAGATCCTTTGGGAGGATTCACACTAACCCACTTACTCATCAAGAATCAAATCTAAAGGCCCCCTCACCATATACCCATACAGCAACTCTAAGGGTGAAAAGCCTGTAGATTCCTGAGGTACCTCTATGTACACAAATAGTAAATGAGGTAGACATTTGTCCCAATCCCTTTTAAAATGGTCTGCAAATGTATTACACCATAATCTTTATTGTAGAGTTTAACCTTTCCATAACAACATTAGTCTGGAGATGGTAGAGGGTGGTTTTTAGATGCTACACCCCACAATGCTTCCACAGACAAGCCAGCAGGTCTGACATAAAACTGGCACCTCAGTTAGTCAGAATCTCCCTCGAAAAACCTACCCTGTGAAAATTTCTAATAAAGCATTTGCCACTATCTATGTCTCAATAGAGGACAGAGCCACTGCCCGAGGGTATCTGTTAGTACAATCTACTACCTCCAGGATATACTTCTCTGCCTAACTTGGGAGTTCTCAGATACCCTACAATATCCATATGCTCTGAAATGTCTCTTCAATCACAGGCAAAGCATCAACAGAGCTTTGACCTTGCCTCCTGCCTTGCCTACCTTTTGGCACTGCTCACAGGTCCTACAGTGCCCTCTTGCATCCTTTTTAACCCCAGACCAATAAAAGTTCTGCATAATACATATTTTAGTATGCCTTATGCTCATATGACCTGCAAAAGGAATGGGCTATTGCTAGAAGTGCCAGATGGTAGGCTGTGGGCACTACCAGCTGCTGTATTACCTCACCTTCTAGCCTTCCCTCAGGGGTCCACTCTCTGTACAGTAACCCTTTGTTCCAGTGTACAGACTCCCTTTTTTCTTGAACATTAGGTACCTCATTAGCTACCTCTCTCAAGTCTCGTAAAGTAGGATCCGAAAGCTGAGCCTATCTCGACTCTGTCTTTGTAAGCTCTCCCAGACCCCCTTCCACAGGACACCTGGTATCTTCTGACAGTAATGCCTCCCCATCAGCCTGGGTACTACCACTCACCTCTGTCCTTGCAGTCACCATGTCCACAGGAACACCAGTACCTACCAGGAGCTGTGGTTTACTTTCAGGCTCACCGCTACAAAGCAGTTCCCTCCCTGTAGTAACCACATCTCCAGCCCCAGGCAAGGGTTCTGTCTGGGTAACCCCCCAGGCTACCAGACCTACGTGCCTCTCTCCAAGCCTGACTGAGTGTAACTGCATGCACACAAGATACTATATTATCGAAGTCATTCCCTATTAAGACATCTGCAGGGATATCATCAAAAACATTTACCCTTTTCCACCCTCCCAGTCAAGATTAACCCCAGCCAAAGGTATCTGGAATGGGGTCCCACCCAAAGCTCTTACTGGTGTGGACTGTCCAAGCAAATACTGCTCCTCTTTAACCCCTGCAGGCCTCACAATGGTTATATCAGAAGCTGTGTCTCCCCAATCCTGACCATGTACTTGAACTAGTGGCTTCCCCTATTACTAGTGAACTCTGTTTAAGTGGTTTAAGCTGCCACCCATGAGTTCCCTTATGTCTATGTTCAGCACTGGGTATCCCTTTCTTAAGTGGTGGTGCCCTGCTTGCTAAGTAGAGGTCCCCTTTTCTCCCCAACTCATTTGCAGAGTTATACTCTCAGTCTGCCAATCAGGTTCTCATGTCCTCAGGCAAAGTGCTGAGTGTGACAATAAGTACTAAAAATCAGCAATGTAATCACATACGCTTCCATCTCCTTTGTGTCTGTCTTCACAAAAGTTATTTTCTATACATTTCAGGGGTTAATTTGAAATAGTCACGTAGACACTGCTTTACACTATCTTAATTCAAATAATCAATATCAGATAGTTTAGCAGTTGCATTAACAGCTGTACCATGGAGTAAAGGGGTGAGAAGCTCTTAGTCAACATTATAGTATTTACATACCCTCTCAAATATATTTATTTATTTATTACAATTGTTGGCCGGGTATGTCCGACTGGGCCAGAGGGCCGTTTTCAGCAGAGACCTGGGGAGAAAAGCTCCACAGTAATATATTACAACAAACAAAAACTTAGTAACAGCAGATGTTAGTACAATAGAATTTTTATACAGCATCAAGAAATAGTACAGCGCAGGGTCCTGTTAACTAGTGGAGACTCGGGGTGGGGGGTGGGACTCAACAGTAGTACAACACAAACAAGTAACAGTAAATATAACAGAATCAGTGGAACTGTATAATTACTGTAGCAGGAACAACCAAGCAGTGGTAAATATAATGCAAAACAGTAGAAATGTGCAATTATGAATCAGAATGAGTAAACAGTAAATAGTATATAAGTTAGAGTTTACAATAGGGATTTTTGATGGGCAGGAGTGAAAGGTAAATAAGAGTGGGGAAGTAGATTAACCTAGGTAGTGGCAGGAGCACAGCCAGTGTTTGGTAAGGTGTTCATGTAGTAGTGATTTGAACTGGTCATGTTCTGGATTTTCTGTAATTTTGTGTCTGGAAGGATGTTCCAGAGTTTGGCTATTCTGTGTGAGTAGAGGGAGTCGCCATGTTGATTGTGGGAGTTAGATACTTTTAGTAGGAGTTTGTTGGAGGATCTGAGGAATCTGCTATTAGTATTAGGTTGGAATAAAGAGGAGATGGCAGGGCAGTTGGTGGGATGGTAGATTATTTTGTGGGCTAAGGATAGTTGATTGAGAGATAGAAGGTTGGGGAGCTCCAGCCAGTTTAATATTAAAAGAGTTGAGCAGTGATGGGATCTGTGTGGGTGATTTGTGGCACATTTAGCAATTTTATGGTAACATGATTCTAGACTATTGAAGTCAGATTTTCAAAGGTTAGTAAATATGAGAGAGCTGTAGAGCAAGGTAGATAGAAGGTGTGTGTGTGCAAGCAGTGACTAGCCTGGCATTGGGAGGTAGGAATGGCTTGGCTCTGTAGAGGGTACCTAGTTTGATGTGGACTTTTACGATGGTTTGGGCAATATGTATGTCAAATTTCAGGTTATCATCTATAGTGGCACCTAAAAGTTTAGTGTGGTTGGTGGGGGCAATGTTGGTACCATTTACCAAGATGATTGATAAAGGGCGGTGGGAATTCTTGAGTTTTTTGTTACAAAAAACTGTGATTTTGGTTTTGTTGGGATTTAATATGAGTTGGTGTTAGGAGAGGTAGGTTTCAATGTCCTGAAAAGAAGATTGCATTTTTAGTTGGAGTTCTTGGAGTGAGGGGGCTGAACAGATAAAGGTAGCATCATCTGCATACTTGTACTATGGAGGCATGTTGGGTTGCTGTAATGAGGTTGTTTGTGAATATGACGAAGAGAAGTGGACCGAGAATAGAACCTTGGGGTACACCCACAGAGATGGGCAGTAGGGAGAAAGAGAGTTTTCCCATTTTGTAGCTTGTTGACAGTTGCAAAGATAGCTGTGGAGCCAAGGTAGTGGGGTTAAACTAAGGCCATGGAAAGATAGTTTATTTAATAGAAGCTGGTGGGATATGGTGTTGAAGGCTGTGGACAGTTTGAGAAATATGGAAGAGATATGCTGGCCTTCGTTCATGAGATGGTGGATTAGTGAAGGTTAGGAGAGCAGTGTTGGTGCTGTGCTTTGGTCTGAAGCCATCTTGAGAGTTAGAAAGGAGGTTATTGTTAAGGAAGTAGTTTTTAAACTGGTTGTGGATGCATTTTTCAAAAATTTTGGCAAGGAGGAAATTATGGCTATAGGGTGATAGTTGGTTAGTTCTTTGGAGGAGACACCTTTGTGGAGTGGTATAATATGAGATATTTTCCATATGTTTGGAACATAATTTTCTTTCTTTAGTAAACAGGTTGATCAGGATTGAAACGGTGTACACAATTGGAGGGGCTGCAAGTTTTACAAATTCATTAGGGAGTTTGTCTACAGCTGTGCAGCATGGTTTGAGTTTGGACAAGAGAGTTTTTATGTACTTAATTTGTATAGATGAGAAGGAGAATGGGATATGATTTTCTATGGCTGGGATGGGGATTGTAAGAGGCTGGATTGTTTGGTTGTCTAGAAGGGAGGTGACTGTGTCGATGAAGTGAAAGTTAAATTGAGTAGAGATATGGACTGAGTCATTTTATGTAGTAGGAGGGAGGGGTACAGGTACCTCCTGTGTTTAGCAGTTGGTTAATGGAAATCCAGAATTTTTGAGGCTTGTTTTGTTTTTTTTGCTGGCAGGATAGGAAGTATACTTGTTTGTTTTTATTTGTTTTTTGGTTAAGTTTCTTAGTTGTTGATAGTTAGGGAGATCAGATTTGTCTTTGGATGTATGATAATCTGGCCAGGCTTTGTCTCTACATCTCATTAATAGTTTGGTGTCTTTGGTTAGACATGGTAGGGGTTTGGTCCTAATGCGAACTTTTCTGGTAGGGGCTAGATTATTAAGAATTGTAAGGAAGGAACAGCATCATCTAATTGTAAGTGCATAAGTGGGGACCAATTACACTGTTGTAGTAGAAGGTTGAAAGTAGTGGGGGGAGAAATTTTTCTTGGAAATGATGTATTTGTAAATTATGTTGCTTTGAGTGCATACACATTTCCTGTAAAGAAAGGTTGGATAATGGTCACTAAGGGAGTCAGGTAAGCATCCAGCTAAAAAGCCTAAGTTAGGTTTGTTAGTTAGGATCCAGTCTAATGTTGACTGCTTGTTAGAGCGTTTGTCAATGCGAGTTGGGCAGTTTATTGTTTGGGTGAATTTATAGAGATTAAGAAAGTTGGATGGGTTACTAGTGATGCAGGAGTGCCAGTCTAAGTTGAAGTCACCAAGAGCAATAGTTTCTTGTGTGAATTTAGTGGTTGCCCTGCAAAGAAGGTGTTTTATAGTGGGGAGGTTATAACCAAGAGAGAAGTAGGTGGCGAGTAATGTTATGCTTTGTTCGGGTTGATTTCAAGGGCAGTAATTAATATTTCAGAGTTTGGTAGATCGGGAAGAGTACAGTTTAGTTGGGTTACTTTGCGGGTATCTCTAAGCAAAACTGCTACACTACCTCCATGTTTGTTGATTATGCCTGCTCTTATGATGTTATAGCCTACTGTTAGAATTTCCCTGTCCTTAATGCGGGGCTTTAGCCAGGTTTTTGTTATCACAGCTGTATTTGGTGAGTAGGTGGACAGGGTAGCGTGGAACTCACCGGTTTTATTTATGATGCTATGGAGGTTGAGGTTTATCAGGAGTACATCTGAGTTAGAGGCTTTTTGGAAGGGGGGGTAGGGATGTGAGTGAGAGAGAGATTTAGTACAGGTGCTGGAAGTGGGGCATGTGGAGGATATTCGGTGTTGTATGTAGCTGTTATTGGGGACTGGTTTGGGGTGGATATCAGCTTCGAGTTTAATTTGGGTAATGGAGTGAAAGATAAGAAGTTTAAGTTTGTTTGTAAGTTTGAGGTATTTGGGTATTGGTGGTGTAGAATGGTGGGTGTGTAACTGTTTAAAAGGTAAGAGGAAACAGGATGAGTGGTTGAAGAGTTGTGGGCTTATATTACTATAAGTGTGGCATTGAGAGTGGAGGGTTGAGTGTTTTGATGTAAATGATTGGAAGTGTTTGACAGAGAATGAGTGGAGGGAGGTTGAGTTGTAGATGAGGTATAGAAAGTGGATAAGCAAGGTATTGGATAGAATGGTGTAGAGGTAGAGCATGGTAGGTGGGAGGTAGTTGAGGGTTGCGTGGTAGGAGGATGTGATGGTGATTGGAGAAAGAGAGGGAAGGAGTTGATAGCTAGGAGTACAGGGGGTTCTGGGAATGTGGTGAGGATTGGATGGGAATTGTAGGGGTGTGGTCAGGATAAGTATAAATCAAATGAAAGTGGGGTGGATGGGAATGGGGGAAGGGTAGGGGAGTGGAGTGAGTCTGAGTGCAGTGAGGGTGAACAGAGAAGGATGAGCTAAGAAATTAGCCTAGCCTAAGAAAACAATCAAAAAAATGCTTGTGCAGGTAATATGCTTTGAATTCTATGATTAAGGATAAGCCATGCCAATTTGTAGATGACTTGTCCAAAGGGCACTTATAGCTGCATGAACCTTTAGTTTTCTATGGGTTTACAGATAGTTCTAGAACATTGTCGATGGAACATATACTTCAATGCATTGAAAACATGTTCCCAAGCATAGCGCACCAGAGGACTGGCAGAATGTAGAAATCACTAATCAGGATCAAGGTAAATGGGCAGTGATAGTTCAGACGAGCTGGCCCACGAGTGTGCACACTAACCAAGGGAAGTAACATAAACTAGTCACAAATGTTATATACAGATAGACTACTGGATCTATTTGCAGGGTTGATTGGAGTAAGTTTTGTACTTCTCTTTCAGGCTGCTTTAAAACTGCTGGAGAGAGCAATAATTTTTCGTGCACTTCACTTTAATGTTGCAATGTGGAGCAGAAGGAAGAAGAAACTGAGTGTGGAGGTTACTAGTATACGTTCTCTTTCAGGATGCTTTAAAACTGCAGGAGAGAGCAATAATTTTCTCTGCACTTCAATTTAATGTTGCAATGTGGGGCAGGAGAGAAACCAAGTGTTGGGGTTACTAGTGGAAGGTGGCATGCACACACATGCTGTTGAATGAGACCAGCTTCTCTAGGGGCTTGCGGAATATACATAAAACTGTTAAAGTCATTTTCCTCCCTGCACTGAGGAAAACATTTATTGACCTTTATGGCTTCTGAGGTTCAGTCATTCCCTTCCCCATTACCTCCATGACTCTGTTGAAAGATTAGAAGCTCCTTTTCATGGTGTCTCTGCTTCCCATTTTCTTCAGCTTGCATCTCCAAATGCTGAAGTTCATACTGATGCTGCTTCTCTCTCTCCTCAGCCTCCTGGTCATACTGATGCTGCCTCTCTCTCTGTCCTCAGCCTCCAGTTCATGCTGATGCTGCTTCTCTCTCTGTCCTCAGCCTCCAGTTCATGCTGATGCTGCTTCTCTCTCTCCTCAGCCTCCAGTTCATGCTGATGCTGCTTCTCCCTCTCTTCAGCCTCCAAACGTCACAGTTCATACTGATGCTGCTTCTCTCTCTCCTCAGCCTCCAGTTCATGCTGATGCTGCTTCTTCCTCTCCTCAGCCTCCAAATATCACAGTTCATACTGATGGTGCTTCTCCCTTTCCTTAACCTCCAGTTCAAGTCTTTAACTTCAGACAGATTTTTAAGTCCTCTGAGGAAAAGGTATGAACTGTCCTGTCTCAGAAAGCTGCTTATCTCCAACACCAAACTGGATATCCTCTAGGCTGCTGGTCTGCTCTGCTGCCGTAACTTAAAGCTAGGATCACTGCTTTCTTAGTCAGGTTGACATGCACCAGTCATTTGGCTTTGCATACCTTGGCCAACTGTTACCTTGTCAGCTTGCTGTAATCCTCTGCTGACATCTTTGTCTGCTGTTCTTGATTAACCTGACTAAAAATGAGTAAAGCTTTTGCAACAATGAAACTCTGAATGTTTACCTTGTGGTTGTCAAGAGTCCACACCTTGTTGACAACTACCCGCAGACTACTAAAGCTTAATTGAAATCCTACATCACTGCCACCAATATGTGATGAGCCCTCTTTACCCCAGGGCAGTAACTAAGGAGCCTCAATCCTAACCACTCTCTTTTGTAAGTGAGCGTCACTAAAAGCAGGGATAGAAATACACAATTTCCTCTAAGAGTACACAGGGAACAGGTTCCAAACGTGGTAATGGACTATATGCTTCACTCCAGGTCCCCAAATGAGTCTCCTCACTAAGCATTGCAGAGCATTGTGTCCCAGTTCTAGGTATCAGACACACACAGTCTTAAATGCCTGATATTCACACATACACACACTCTTGTGAAAGATTGACACAGATTTACCTGCAGTGTTCCTTTCCCCAAATTACAAGATAATGGCTGCCACCAGTCAGATACGACAAAACCCTTCAAAAGGAATGTTCAATTATATTGTGTAAAATATATATTGATACAAGTGGTAGCATATAACCCAAGCAGTAAGGCTTTTTGGAGTGGTCCTGCTGTTATCACAATAAACATAAACACAAGCAAATTTTTAAATGTATTCACTAAATAACCAGCCACAATGAGAGGCACTAAACTATTTAATAATAAATAAAAGGATTTAAAACATGTAAATATGGAATAACTGATTCCAATAAACAACGGAGTTTCACAAACAGGAAATAATAAAACACTGCAGGATAGATTTCACACTGATTTTAGAAAATCTATAACTAACTAGCCATAGTTCCCTGACTAGCTGAAGATTAACTGTCCCTATCTAATCTAAATAACTCAGCAAGGTAATATTATACTCTTACTTCTGCAAAGCAAGACGAGGAATTATGCCCACACACCAGGCTGTTATCTGTTCTTAGCAAATGAAACAACTACTCAGCAAACTACTGAATAACTGAACTACTGCTACTGAACAGCTCTGGAAACAACTGAATAACTGAACTACTGAAAATTAACTGACACAGAACCTGCTTTTACAGCAGATTTTTAAAAAGTAACAGGAAGTCGTTATAAGAATTCTACTCTCTCATATCAGACTTTGCAAAGTAAACAAGCAGCTGTTGTGAGGATGCTATTCTCTCAGCCCTGGCACAATATGACATCATATCTAGGTCAGCTGGCTCTGCCATAACATATATTCAAAATTCTCATAAAAACATGTACATCCAGTCAGCCAAAAGAACACTGTTCAATTCAAACATCTTGCATAAATCAGAGTGATAATCAAACGACAAACCTATTTACAAAACTATAGCTAGTCATGCTGGCATATGTGACACAGGGTAATTTACAATTCTTTACAAAATGTCAGCCAGTAATGCTAGAACAGATAACAATATCCATTATTCTAACAGCTTAATGCAAAGTAATTTAATTTCAAGTTATTTTTCAAAGTTAGCTGGACTGAGATTAACCTCTTGTCTTCCAGTATTCTCTGTTAAAACATGCATTTCAACAGTTACAATAATACAGTCTGACATTCATATACATTCCTTCTCTGTCCAGCAGGACCCACTGTTGATGCACTTTTAACATAAGCAGCTTTACGAATAGATTTTTACCACAAACATCTGTGCAAATCAGTTTGACACACAAATGACATGTAATTCTCTACAAAAATCCAGCTAGATATGCTGGAATATGCTTCAAAAGCACTGCCCTACTCTCCCTAGCATAGCTGGTACTACCTCACACCTTGGAACATGAGTTCCTTGTCTTTGACCATTACGTTGCAGATGTAGTTGGGAAATCTTTTTACCTATGCATGTGTTATGGATTTCTTGGGTCATAGAGGGTGACCTACAGCCTGAAAGAACATGATATAGGACTTTCCTTATGGAAATATGAATATGAAGAAGCTAAAGCACGTCATCCTCTTTGACTAGTCCTGAGGTGAGTTTGTTGATATAGATTGAGACACCTCCACCTTTGGCCCCTGCCAGAACAATAGCTAGCCTGAATATGTGAAGGGCATTCTAGT
>NC_056732.1:1731181910-1731294410 GCF_019279795.1 Protopterus annectens
CATTGCATTTTATGCATTATATATTCCGTCTCTGACCATCACTTTCTACAGAACATCATAATATTTCCGTCCTAGATCCATATAGATCTTTTAGACATATTGTAAAATCTGCCATTTTCAGACCTTAGTATTTAGTGCTGCTGAAGATCGTCCCATAAAAGGGGGTGCACCACTCTCTGCTCATGATAAAAACCTCTATACAGTGTATAAAACACTATGAATAAGGGAGCAAAAAAAAATGAAACCATACATCCATAGACAGAAAAAAAATGATAGCGTATTTCTCTATAGCATAGACTAATGAAATCAAAATGGAATTATCTAAGAGAGGAAATGCAGAGACGAGTAGTGATGATGGGGAGGGGGGTCCAATCATTGCTGATAGTCCTTGACCCAAGAGTAATCCTCACACTGTAAACAGAATACCTGCATCCTCTATTTTCCCATATTGGCACTTTGTTAAATATTATTGATATTTGTTTAACTGCAACTAATTAGTTCTACATTATTTATGCAGCAGGTTATAATCTTTTATTATACTGCGTTGTATGACCGCAGTAGCACAGATGCAGTTTTATACCTATGAAATACACTGACATTATCCTTGTGAGGTCCTAATTTATTTCACTGAGATATTCAAAACCTCCACTCAGAATGGTTTAATTGCAACATGAATGAAAAAAAGTCATGATATAACAAATAGGATCACAAGGCTTCCTTTCTTAAGTTAGTTATCTGATTTTGTTTCCGCAACATGAAAGAACTTCATCATAACTAGCTGCATAAGTTCAAGACATTTAAAAACTGCAAAAAGTAAAACTAATGTGCTTTCTAAATCTTAATTTAATACTTCAAGGCATTTAAAATCACAAAAAATGTTCCATTCATATATACTTTCACAATTTACTTAGAACATCTCGGATCAAAATACACATACCAATATATTTCAAGAAATCAGTCATTTAACATATAAATAGTTCATCTGTACTTCTACCTAAAAAGCTGCCTAGATTTTAACTTGGGGCACATGAGTATGTATTCATTCAGTCCATGGCCTCTATTGGCCCTTACCCTAACTATCCATTTGGCTTCAAGCTCTTCAGTCATGTTCTGTAGGTCTCCCCCTCTGATGTTCTCATAAGTTCCCCCTATGACTAGAAACTTGAAAACATGTTCCATATCATTGCTGATAGTGTGTCTAGCTAAGGCATTCACTTTGTACTTTTTATTTATAGCGTAAATATGTACAGATGGACTATTTATATGTTAAATGACTGATTTCTTGAAATATATTGGTATGTGTATTTTGATGTGAGATGTTCTAAGTAAATAGTCAAAGTGTATATGAATGGAACATTTTTTGTGATTTTAAATGCCTTAAAGTATTAAATTAAGATTTAGAAAGCACTTTAAATAGGATTTTTGATGCTTATATATTTTTTTATTTCATAATGCATTTATCGGCATGTAATTTATAGAATGTTGTTTTAAGTTTAAAATTGATCACTTACATTAGTAAAAAGCATTGGTTGTTTTTAGTCATGTGTTTAAAGAGGGTGTATATATAAATTAAGGGCTATTTTAATATGTATTAGACATCTGAAGAAGTGGGGTCACCTAGGAAAGCTCTTGTGTCCAATAAAGATTTTTTATACTTGATCCTACAGCTGTTGCCAAGTCCTGGTGTTTTGCTATTTAGAGCATTAGTTTTGTCATCCCTTTAATCACATACACATGTCCATAAATCCTAGATCACAAAGCTTGTTCATTCCATGAGGATATTTTATTGTTGGAAGAATGTATGGACATTGTTTTAAAGAAAACTTTTGTTCATTTTGATGGTGAATTCTTTCAACAAGTTACATTAGTAGCAATGGGGTCCTCTTCTGCTCCTCTTTTTAGCAATATTGTTATGTGGGTATGGGAAAAGTGTGACATTTTTGATAATAGATTAAGTTCTTCTATATCTGTATTCCTAAGATTTTCAGATGATATCTTTGTATTATGGTCTGGTTCTTTGGTCTTCCACTTAAATCACAATTAAAGTCTCCTGCAAATAAAATTCCCATGTTAACCACCATATAGTCTAGTATTTGATAAAATTGATTCTTTTTTCCTTGATATAGTATGCAAACAATTCTTTAATTTTATAACCATGTTCTGCATACCTCACATACACAACAGCTGCCATCCTTACCAACGCTGCATCTAGTGTTTTCCTGGACTGGTTCTTTACAAAACGCAGTCACTCAGGACCAACCCTCAGTCCCTAAGTTCCATATTATATTTTGCCTCCAAATTTTTTTTCTGATTGCATGTCTTCACGTCTCAGGAATCGTACATCCTCTAACATATTAATATCCGCATTATATTTAGCATATCATTCCAGTACCCCTATCCTTCTTACAGTGTTAATAATAATGCACACATTTTCCAGAAAGTACTTTAAACTGTTGCCTTTTCCTTCTTTTTAAGTATGTTGAAAATATTTTCAAATTTTGTTTTCTTATTTTTTTCTTCTTTCCCTATATTCTTGATTTGATTTATTTACAAATAATCCTTGAGCCTCAGAATCAGATTGTTTGCTGGCTAGAACTTCATAAAAATTCTTGGGGTCAGTCTCTCTCCCGATCTATCTTCTTACATGCAAACTCTCACCTCCTTTTTCCATTACATCTTTTTTCTTCTTCTACAGTTTCTTTTTCACCCAGTTCACACTCTCCCTCAGCCTCTTGTTTTCCTTCTTTGTGTATATTTCCCTTCCCCCTTCTTTTTCATTATTTACTTTTTGTTTACTTTTGGCAGTCTAACCAAAAGCATCCCTTGTTTTTACACAACCTGCATTTAGCCACACACCTTCTTGCTGCATGTCCTTTCTGCAATGGTTACATTGTATCTTGTCACAATAATGCTCCCTTACATAAATAAATAAATAAAATAAAGTAAAATAAAAAATCTGATTTAGGCAGGCAAGTATATCTTAATGTTCCTCTATAAACAGCCACAAAATATCACTTGGCAAGTGTTTTACCATGTTTTTTCACATTTAAATGCAACTTCCAACCTCCACCCCATCCCACAAGTTTTTCTCATCTGTAACCTTCGCAACATTATCAAGAGTTTCACACAAACCCTGCATGCATTTTAACACCTTCTTGCAGTTCATCAGTTATAAACTGCAAAGTAACATTTTAAAATGTTTATGTTACTAAACTAATAATAAAATAATAATAATAATAACAATAATAATAACAATACCACTACTACTACTAATAATAACAATAATAATAATAATAACAATAATAATAATAACAATACCACTACTACTACTAATAATAATAATAATAATAATAATAACAATAATAATAACAATACCACTACTACTACTAATAATAACAATAATAATAATAATAACAATACCACTACTACTACTACTAATAACAATAATAATAATAATAATAATAAAATTAATAATAATAATAATAATAATAACAATAATAATAATAATACCACTACTACTAATAATAATAACAATAATAATAATAATAACAATAATAATAACAATACCACTACTGCTACTAATAATAACAATAATAATAATAACAATTATAGTAATAATAACAATAATAATAATAACAATACCACTACTACTACTAATAATAACAACAATAATAATAATAACAATAATAATAATAATAATAACAATAATAATAATAATCACATGGATACATTTCTTTCTGTTTTCACACAACTCCAGAAATTTTATTATCAGTTCCTCAGATTCAAATGTTAAATTACAAAAAATATCAGTCCCTATATCCATAAATGACCAAACGTCTTGATATTTAAATCCCATAATAGTTACCAAATGGTCCCATACTAGACCATCTGTCTATTGCAGTCTCATTTTTATCCTTGTTCTCAAAGTTAGCCTGCTCTTATTTTAAAGACAGTTTTGCTCACAGTTTATTGCTGCTCTCCTTTTTTTACTTGCTGTCAGTGCTCTGACATTCACTGCTGCCATAAAACTGGGCTCCCTCTGAGTTTGTTGCTGGGCTCCTATTTCACCTTCTAACACTGCTCCATAAGTTTTAACTGCTACATTCTCTGATACCACATCATCTGGTTCATTCGCCACATTACCATCCCCAGCCTTTCTGAAAAAGTTATCTGGATCTCAACGCCATGAAACAGCAGAACTACCACCTGGATCATCTTGCTCGATAATTTTCAACAGAACATCATCCACAAACCCTGCTGATTCCATTTATGATAGCTGCACCATTCCAACAGATTTGCTTACTTTATTTTCCATTGAGACAGCTAACACTGACCGTTTGTATCATCCACTACAGGGGAATCTTTATCTGCATTATGATTCTCTGATCAAACAGATGTTTCTCTAAATCCTCCTTTTCCACCTCCAAACTCTCCATAGCTTTTCTGCCCTCCCTTCCATACTGCTGCTGCTTCTTATAGACTCCTTCTTTACTACTGCAGCAGCCCACTAACACCATCTTAGTGCAAAAGAATGAAATAGCAGAAGATGTTCTCCAATGCCCTGGCCACATTCCCCCTAGTAGTATCAATTACATCTCTAGTCTCCTCTAAAAAGGGGTCACTAGCTTTGTGGGCCAGCTTGGTCAAAAAAGAGCTAGATAGATAGATAGATAGATAGATAGATAGATAGATAGATGGATAGACAGATAGATAGATAGATAGATAGATAGATAGATAGATAGAGAGATAGATAGATAGATAGATAGATATATGATAGATAGATAGATAGATAGATAGATAGATAGATAGATATATGATAGATAGATAGATAGATAGATAGATAGATAGATATATGATAGATAGATAGATAGATAGATAGATAGATAGATAGATATATGATAGATAGATAGATATATGATAGATAGATAGATAGATAGATAGATAGATAGATATATGATAGATAGATAGATAGATAGATAGATAGATAGATAGATGGATAGACAGATAGATAGATAGATAGATAGATAGAGAGATAGATAGATAGATAGATAGATAGATAGATATATGATAGATAGATAGATAGATAGATAGATAGATAGATATATGATAGATAGATAGATAGATAGATAGATAGATAGATAGATAGATAGATAGATAGATAGATAAAAAATAGATAATAAATAAAATGTAGACGCTTAACTATGAACATTTAAATTGCAAGTCTAATCCTGCAGTTTTCTATGCATGCATTATCCCTACCAAAAAGGAATGTGTTCTACAATCATGTACAATTTTACAATAATCCTGACACTTTACCCTTCAAACTGTATATATAATTATGCATATCCAGACAGATACATTCTGAAATTTTCTGCCATGATTTGGAAATTAATGCCAGTGCAGTAAAAAGAATGCTATTAAAAGCCAACTAACCTTTTCCTTAGATAAAGTAAAACCTGTTCATCCACAAACACTTACCCTCCTAATGCTCATCCACAAACACTTACCCTCCTAATGCTCATCCACAAACACTTACTCTCCTAATGCTCATCCACAAACACTTACCTTCCTAATGCTCATCCACAAACACTTACCTTCCTAATGCTCATCCACAAACACTTACCCTCCTAATGCTCATCCACAAACACTTACCTTCCTAATGCTCATCCACAAACACTTACCTTCCTAATGCTCATCCACAAAAACTTACCCTCCTAATGCTCATCCACACTTACCCTCCTAATGCTCATCCACAAACACTTACCTTCCTAATGCTCATCCACAAACACTTACCCTCCTAATGCTCATCCACAAACACTTACCCTCCTAATGCTCATCCACAAACACTTACCCTCCTAATGATCATCCATATAACTTACCTTCCTAATGCTCATCCACAAACACTTACCCTACTAATGCTCATCCACAAACACCTACCCTCCTAATGCTCATCCACAAACACTTACCCTCCTAATGCTCATCCACAAACACTTACCTTCATAATGCTCATCCACAAACACTTACCCTCCTAATGCTCATCCACAAACACTTACCTTCCTAATGCTCATCCACAAACACTTGCCCTCCTAATGCTCATCCACAAACACTTACCCTCCTAATGCTCATCCACAAACACTTACCCTCCTAATGCTCATCTACAAGCACGTACCCTCCTAATGCTCATTCACAAACACTTACCTTCCTAATAGTGGAATTATTTCCCCAGCTGAGTAGCCACTGCAGAGAATGAATGGATCACAGATCCTATCTGTCCTGGCAGGGTGATATTATATATCAGTGATTGCCATTACTCTGATGGCATCTCCAGTTACAGTTACTACCAAAAACAGGAGAATGTTAAAAAGCATGACATCTTTTAAATGCAATAAAAAACTAATGTTAGAATATATTAGCACTACAGTAACATCATTAAGTTAATAATTTCTACTGCTAAAAATGACACAAATTGTCATCTAAAAATTGCTACCAAGAGAATGACCTTTTTCAATACTGTATCATTCCTCAGGGATTAGAGGTCAGTATAGGGGGTTAGAGGCTTGAGTAATGGTTAAAGTGTTTGCATCAGTTTACTATCATAAGCTGAAAATACAGTTGATCGAATGTCAGTTAATGGAAAGTGCAGTTTCAAAGTTGCACAATGCCGAACTGGAATACTACGAACTCATAATAATGAAAGTAAAGCACCATTCATTATTATAAGTTCAGCATTGTGAATGTAGATTGCGGTACAGTGAAGATCAAGGAATTTACCATTTTCTTCAATGTAGTGCGATCTTGAAGTTGGTATACATATATATATATATATATAATTTGCAGGGGAGTGTGGGGGCACTGCCCAAGCCCTCCTGCAAAAATGTGAAAGGAAACATGGACTTTTGAAACTGGAAGTCTGGTATATCGAATGTCAATCATCGTGTTTCTGGCATTCGACATTTAGGGTAAATGTTTTTGTTTTCAAAATTTTATTTTGATCTTTTCATTAACAATTATTTTGCCTTTGGCATTATCATAGTAAACTGTTTGCATCGCAATCACAAGGTGCAGGATTTGATTCTCACATTTGAAAGGGAAATTGGCTAGGCTTAAAATAACTCACAATGGCACCTAGCCTAGCATTTATCTACAAATGAATGAACCTATCTTACCTAATGGTAAGCAGATAAAAATCACAAACTGTAGCTAGAATTCTACAGTTATGCACACATGTGGCTAAACCTATATATCAGGATTTCAGTAAATTAGCACATATCCATGTTTATCTAGGAATCTGATTACATGTAAAACAAAATTCTACATGTGTTCCGTCATGGTACTTCACACAATGTCTTCAATTTCACAGGATCATACAATGCCAGGCTGAATAATTCAACCTCTTTGTTAATTAATTATGCTGTTTTAATGCAGTATGCATCCAGAATGTCTCCTGTATGATCTAGCAACAATGTTACACATCATATTGGGCTACCAATAACTCGCAAACAAAACTTGTCTCAAACACTAGGAGTACAAGGCTTTCATCTTGAGCTTTCACTGTATTTTACTAAGTTTCCCTTTTTATTTTCTGAGAAACAGAGTGCATTGTAATAACTTTCACCTGAAGCAGTCTTCAAACTAGATAATATATAGACACAGCAGTTGTATTGTTCCTTCTGGTCTGAAGTACCTCCTTAAGTTATGCATCTTGAAACAGCTTTGCATGGAAATATTATGTTATCATACAATGTCTGTTAGACACTCCTATTGCAAGTGCTTAATATGTTATAGCCTTCTGGAGTCTGATTGGCACAGATTGCAGACATAAATCTGACACAGCATGCACTACTTACTGAAGTAGTACTGACCAATGCATGATCCTTGTCATTTTTCTGTTTTTTGAATACAGCTAATCAGTAGATTAAATATGATGGAATTTGTCTACTTATCGAGGGTCCCTAACTGCCCATAAGAAAATATTTTTCTGTCTGAACTGCTCATAGGCTTTTAACATTACAGCTGGCATTTCTACTTGTATATTTTTTGGTCAACTTAAAAAAAATTGCATTCCTGATATTTTCATATTCAGCTCTCTTTTCAACAGTAAAACCTTAAGTGACTTTAGCATACTTCCATGTGATGGATGAGCTTATAAAAGATCAACTTGTTATTATGGTTAAAGCAGAATCCCACCATTACAGAAAGACGAGAACCCAGTCATGCAGGAGACATAACCACATTTGTATAACATGCAGCAGTTTGACTTAGTGAATCTAGTTGCAGAAGAACAGAGACAAACAAACATGTTACGGGATGCAGGAATTACACACCTCACATATTCATTGTCAGTTTTATGTTTTAATGTAATCACATATAAGCACTGGAGCTGTATTCTTGTACCCGCATCTGGTAATATGTTTTTGGCATAACCATCACTGCATGGCTATTGGGGAGTTGTGATTGTACTTTACCATGGAATTCCTAGCTTTGCAAGTGTTTCTTACCATGTGGAGTTGAGTATCTTTAGACATGCAACAATTTTGATGAATTTAACCATTTTGGCTCATATTCTTGTACTTCTCAAATTCTTTGCAAAATAATTGTGGACAAAACCAAAAATAATGGATCAGACAAAAGATCAAAAATCAGGTACTGTTTTTAAATATTATTGAAAGTCACTTAAAAGTTAATAGATCAACATGTTTTGTATCAGCTTGCATTTTCTGGATAACAGGAAGTATGAAACACTAATGTATGTAATTTTTTATCGACTGTAATTCTCAGTGAATTACAAGAAAATCAAACATATCATAAAGGACAAGACAAAATATGAGTAGAAAAACACAGATATTCTGCAATAGCAAATGAAAGACATGCTTATTTCAAGAATCTGGATCGGCTAACCAAAACTCATTTTATCAAATCTTAGTCGGTCCTACCTATCTAAGAAAGTAAGTCACTGATAGCTTTCCATATGTGGACATTGCTCAGGCATCTTCATGCAAGATCAGGCCTTTTTCACCACTCTCATTAATATAAACTCATCTGAGGTTGCCAAAACATGCAACAAGTTATAGATTCCATCAAAGTATTGCCCATACCATCATCTGGTCATACCAAATGACATTAATTCAGTAAGTTACAATGTGATGAAAAGATAGCATAGTCTTATTCTATAAAAATACCATCAATTTATATTATATGTCTGCAATAATTATTACCCACTCTTTTCCTAGGATGAGTCTTTCAGCTGATGTTGTATCACATACTAGCTAGAATCTACTCTATGCACCTTGTTCCTCATCAGTAGAGGGAAGTGTTATCTCTGCACCTTCACTGCCTCTCTTACCTTCATCACATTGCAAGGTGCATTATATGTCTCACGCCTGTCTTTCTCTTCATACACCTCAGCAATACTACCCACTTTGCAGCATGTCATTTCTCAATGTTTTCTTCTTTTTCACATTTTTTTTCTTTTTCTTCTGTTTATTTCTTTTGTTTTTACTAATAAGTGCCCCTTTTTGCCCTCACCTTTCTCAGGGTGCACGTAATGAACCAAGCAGGATCCTGACAACTGCTATTATTCCTAGTGAAAACTGTTAACATTTATTTCATTATATCAATATGTCTGACTTAATATTCTGTTTTTTCATTGCTCTCCCCTCAGATTTGGTCCTCCCAGCTGTCTTTCTCTGGATTAATTCCCTTATGTGACCCATACATCCTCATTAATAATTCTGAACACTGACATTAGCTAAGGATCCTTTTCTACATTCTCCTGAAATAACTTCTATTACTTGATATATTTTTTCACACTGTAGAGCTTAATATTATAAATTCCTTTTTTGAAATGACTGCAGAGGAGAGGATACTCACTCAAAGGTTCCCCCTTTTCTCTTGTAACTCATTTGTTTTTTGTGATAATACCTGGTTCTCCAATTATCACTACAGTGTATAAACTGTGTAGTGAAAATGTTATTTTGCACCAATTGCTATCTACTGCCATAATATCCTGCATCTTCTTCTTCTTCTTCTTTTTCTTTCGGCTTTTCCCGGTTAGGAGTCGCCACAGTGGATCACCTGTCCACTCATGATTGGTAGTGAAGTTTTACAGTGTCGAGTTGCCATCCCGGCTCCCAACCTTCTATGGAAGGCACACACATGCACACACTCACGTCTAGGGCCAATTTAGAGTGTCCAATCAACCTATAGCATGTCTTTGGGATGTGGGAGGAAACCGGAGCACCCAGAAGAAACCCACATGACCACAGGGAGGACATGCAGACTCCACACAGAAGGCACCCCAGCAGAGGATCGAACCAGAGAACCTCTTGCTGTCAGATGACAAAGCTGTATCCTGAATATTGATTGAAAGGCATCTCAAACAAGCACCTACCTATCAAATGTGAAACATATATAAATTTATAGCATGTACATGTATTATTTTAATCTGCTTTATTTTTACAAGCTGTAACTTCTCTTTTTTCTTTTATAATTATAGGTTTCTCACACCCCCTTACTGGTAAGTAGTTTTAAGTTTCTTTCCTTCCTGTCATAGTACTAATTTATGTGTTGATCAGTGCACCACAGTGAACCTAAAATGTTTTTTTAATAAGAAAGTCCTGGGAAACATGATAATAAAATATTCATGCTTTTTATATTTCTGATTTATGTAGCTAGTAATCTTTTAGGTGAAATGATCTTCCATGACCTAGGCTACAACAGCAAATATTAATGCAACACATATCAAGAGTCTAAGTATGTTTGTCTTTTCGGCTTTTCCCGGTTAGGGGTCACCACAGCGGAACTCCGGTCCGCTAATGATTGGCAGCATTTTTATGGTGCCGAGTTGCCAGCCCGATGCCCAACCTTCAATGAAGGCATGCCCATTCACGCATGTCTTTCGGAGGCCACGCGACCACGAGGAGGACATGCAGACTCCACACAGAAGAGTCTAAGTATAATGTCAATAAATATGGCATGGCTATTGTGGAGAAAAGGGAGATACAATCCAGACATTGTCAGAACTCTGTAATCTGCAGCAGTGAGGCACAAATCTTATCTAGTGAGTCACTATGCAAACAAAATGTACAACATAATAGTTCATAGGTGTGCACTAGGCTAATGGCCCTGGAGCGTTTACAAGCCTAGCCCATAGGATTACCCTGGCATTGTGCCAAAGACCTTATTTCCCAGTGCCTCTGTCGAGTAGAACCACTGGAGTGATCCACAGGGTGACTTTTCTATTTCCCATCCACTCATCAAGATTTCTGTTGAAGAGGACCAGCCAGGTGTTCTGTTTGACATGTATGGGAAGTCTATTCCATAGCATGGACAGTCTCTGGCTTATGAACCTGTCCCTTCAACTTGTTCTGTTGATTGTAGTAATGAGGTTAAGGTCTCTGGATCGTTTGGTGTGGAGGGATTGGGATTTCTTTAGATGTAGCATTTCTAACAGAGCTGGGACAGACACGGCTTTGTAAGTCAAGCAGAGATCACCTCTAAGTAGGCAATATAAGGAAGAGAATAGTCATATCAAACTATTTTTGGGGCAATTTAGATAAAGGACTGGATCATTTTATCTTGTTACACCCAGTGAGCATGTCTTTTGGTAAGGAATTTTCTACATGTAATTGTGACTATTGAAAGCATTTAAAACATTTTTTTAAAGAAAAGCCTTGCTGCATACCAAAACTGTACAATATCATAAGCCAATATCTTACTACTGTAAAAGAAAATAAAATTAATTTCTTGTGTAAGCAGAATTAAAACTGAAAAATAATACATTAAAGACATAACTAGATATGAAAAGAGATCGGACAATGACTTAGTAAAATAATATAAAAATAACAGAAGCATTTTTGTTTCGACTACTATAGAGACTTTGCCTGACTGATACACATCTGCTCCAGAATTGGCTTGCATCTCCACTTCTTGGATGTAGACTTCATAGCAAGTGCACAGGAATGAACAGTGGTAAGGGGGAAGCACTGCTGTTCCTGCAGTGATTGGGTAACACACCCCTCACCCTGGTGTTAGGTCAAGTCCACATAGCTGAAATGCAGGCAGGGGCACAAAGCACCGTAATGGCTGCCTGGATGATGAACCTGTTCATAGGTTCATAGGTATGTACTAGGCTAATGGCCCTGGAGCCTTTACAAGCCTAGACCATACGATTACCCTGGTATCGTGGCACCCAACCTTAGTTCCCAGTGCCTCTGTTGAGTAAAGCCACTAGAGTGATCCCTGGGGTGACTTTTCTATTTCCCATTCACTCATCAAGATTTCTCTTGAAGAGGGCCAGTGAGGTGCTCTGCTTGACATGTATGGGAAGTCTATTCCATAGCATGGGCAGTCTCTGGGTTATGTCCCTCCAGTACATTCTGTTGATTGTGGTAATGAGGATGAGGTGTCTGAACCATGTGGTGCAGTGGGACTGGGATTTCTTTAGATGTAGCATTTCTAACAGAGCTGGGTCACACATGGCTTTGTAAGTCAAGCAGAGATCGCCTTTAAGTAGGCGATATGAGACACAGAGTAGTTGGAGTTTTTTTAGTCTGTCCATATAGGACAAGTGTTTAAGGCTTAGGATTCTCTTTCTGATGTACTTTTGTGGCCTCTCCAGTTGTTGCAGATGTCTAGTGAGGTACCTGCCAAATGGGGTATTGTACTCGATGACTAGCCTAATGAGGGAAGAGTAGAGGGAGACAATAACTTCTTTCTTCCTGGATACAAAACCCTTAGTAATGAGATGTGTCACATAGAAGGACTTTCTGTCCACAGTGGCAATGTGGTGGTCAAAAGAGAGGTTGCTGGTCAACCTGTGATCCCATATCTCTTATAACACCGTCTGTGTTCAGTGGACTACCACTGATGTTGTAATTCAAGAGAACTGAGTTTTTCTCAAAGGGGATGATGACACATTTTTTGGCATTGAGCTTAGGGCCATGGTTCTGACACCAGTCATTGGTCTCAGTGAGGCCTTTCTGTAGGATGTCAGTATCACTTGTGGAGTTAATAATAGCTCCCAACTTGCAATCGTCTGTGATCTTTTTCAGCCCAAGTCCCTTCATCTTGGCCTGGACTTCAGAGAAGTAGATACCAAACAGGAGAGGCCCCAGGACCGAACCCTGTAGGACTCCACTCGTGACTGGTTGGCAGTCTGAGTTGGAGTCAGCTACTTTCACACTGTGGGTTTTACCTGTGAGCCAGTTTGCAACCCACCTAGTTATATAGGGGTTGATGCCTAGTTTAGTGAGCTTTTCTCTGATTCCTGAGTGGGGAATGATATTAAAGGCCCTGGCCAGATCAAGGTAGGCTGTATGAACCACCTTGCCTTCATCCACAGTTCTGGTGACTGACTCAAAGAAATCGACCAGGTTGAGTAGGCATGATCTACCCTTCACTAATAGTGACCATAAAATAATCAAAAAAAAAGCAGTTTTATATATCTACATCTACCTATCAATATATGTTATTACTATTACATAATAAAAAAATTAAAACAAAGTATGAACAGTTACATTCACATATATTAAGGACTCAATACCTAGAAGGAGAAGAGAAAGATCTTTGTAAGGAGGTCACAAGCAATACAGCAGTACCATTCACTATCTGATATAAGTGTGTGTGTGTGTGTGTGTGTGTGTGTGTGTGTGTGTGTGTGTGTGTGTGTGTGTGTGTGTGTGTGTGTGTGTGTGTGTGTGTGTGTGTGTGTATGTGTGCGTGTGTGTGTGTATGTGTGTGTGTGTGTGTGTGTGCACTTACCGAATGTGTGATGTGATATGTGATAAATGTAGTATATTATATAGTTATGTTTAGCAGATGAGTTAAAAGATGGTAGCAGTGCCACAATACCCAGTGTAAGTCCATAATTCAGCGGTACTGTACATATTTCTTATCATACACAAACAAAAGCAAACCTACTGTTTTTCATTGATTTCAAATGTCAAATACCTTTGTCCATTGAATAGCACTTTAGGTAGCTTCTGTGGATTTTATTCTGAGGTATATCTCTTGGGCAGCTTTATGTTACAGAGTATGATATCCTTTTACTGCTGGCACTTAATTATTTTAAATTAATTTTCACAGTATAATGACAATTTCACTATGATATATTAGCTTTTTTATTTTTCTGATTTTGTTTTATTTCATTTTTTACTCTATTTAGGCCAATGAATATAAGTTTCACTTTTCAGGGGTAATCCAAGAAGATGGTCTTGGTTATACTCACATAAACTGCTAATGATAATTTGAAACACTGAACTGAATATGACAACAACTCATTAACAGATCATATCCTTAACTTTTTAAGCTGAACTGTTATACAGTTTGATATTTTAATTAAGTTTTGCTATTTCAGTTTTCATATAGAGAGAGAGTATACATCCGGTTCATTTGTTAGTTATATGATTTTCTGATTGGCTGTCTCTGGTTAATATTTTATTTATTAGGTCCTTTTTAATTAATAGCCCCTTTCTTTAGCGATTCAAACCACTCTGAGTCATGCTTCATTCAAAACATCCTCGCATGGATATCTCCCTGCTAACTGGATCTGTACTTTTACTAAGCCTCCTCCTGCTATAACCTACCTGTATCCCCTTCCTGTATACACTCACAACTCCAAATTATTGTCAACAATTAAATCTCTGCAGATATCTTCATTACACCTGCATATTGTGCCACTTTTCAGTCTTTATTTAACTTATCAGTATCCCTAATATTGCATTTAATCATAATCTCCAGATGAGTTCACTCTCTACTCTACTCTCTGCATGTTCTGATTACTAAACTTTGCTTCTGCTTATATTTTTCATGTAAATTCCTTATAGTCAATTCTCTGTAAATTTTATATTTATTACAATTTTGCTAGAACTAGTTGCCAATGTATTTTTCATGTAAAATGATTTTCCTGTGTAGGTTTTTATATTGTTCATAGGTTCATACTAGACTATCTGCCCGAGGGCATTTACAAGCCTAGCCCATAGTTTTCCAGGTGGCTAATTACGCCACCCCTTTAGTTTGGAGAAACTATGCCCATTATTTTGCTGTGCCTCTGTCGAGCAGTGACACTGAGGTAATCCCTGGGGTAAATCTGCAATCTCCCATCCATTGGTCAAGATTCCTCTTGAACAAGGCCAGCGAGGTGCTCTGCCTCACATATACCGGGATTTTGTTCCACAGCATAGGGAGTCTTTGGGTGATGAATCTATCCCTCCAGCACGTCCTATTAATAACCATGTTGAGGTTTAAGTCTCCGCCTTGTGGCTCTGAGGGATCTAGATTTTTTGAGGTGAAGCATGTTCATCAAATCTGGGTTTGACATGGCCTTGTATGTCAGGCACAGGTCACCTCTGAGCAAGCGGTAAGTGACTGAATAGAGCTGGAGTTCTTTCAGTCGGGCAGCATAAGACAGATTTTTGAGACCCTTTATCCTTTTGGTGAGGAACTTTTGTGGCCTCTCCAGCTGCTGCAAGTGTCGGGTCAGATACATTCTGAATGGGGCATTGTACTCAATCATTGGTCTGATGAGTGATGAGTATAGGGAGACTATGACCTCCCTTGATCTAGATGTGAATCCCTTCATGATCAGGTGGGCAATGTAGAAGGTCTTCCTAACTACTTTTGCAGAGCCTTGTATAATTCAAAATAAGTCTGTCCTATACATATTTAAAATGTGTCTAAATTTGTTGGAGATGCTTACAGTAATAAGAAAACAGATTATTTTATAAGACATTTTGGATGGAGTATATTGTTTTAATGTTATAGGACTGTTATATGTTCTATATTACTGAATAGGTGGTGTATTGAAAGATTAGAAACAGATGGCAAAGTGATTTGGACTGTTTCAGGAAGGTTGTATATTTTCAAGATGTTAGCCAAAATAATTTAGAGGGAAATTTCTAGCTAATTTAGAGTATGAGATACGTTTTTATGATAGGATTTTTATTTTTTTACTTAAAGGTAAATATTTATATTGATATTCTGTAAGAAAGGAGATTAATGTTTGGAATTTATGATGTCATTGTAAAGGACCAATAAAATGCCTGTGATGTAGAGACAAACTAGTGGTTGCATTATTACATGCAACACATTGGTCTGTTGAACAGTAGAAGAGATGCTATGATACCCTATATGATATGTGAGATATTGCCCTATGTAATGGGACTGGAGAGGTAGTCAATGAGGGTACTTAGTTGAATAGGTGAGGGATTTTCCTGGGTACTGGTAACGGGTGAGAATGGGTGTAGGGTAATAAGTGGAATACGATGACCAAGACACACTACAGAGCAGTCCCTGAGATTTTCTAAACAAATTGCAATAAAGTGAGTACTGAGTTGTATTCAGTACAAGATAATGCTAAAAAAGTAAGTGATTGCTCTTTTATAAGACAAGTAATATTAGGGTTTGCTGAAGTCTAAGATGGAAAATGGGAAATGAGATTGCTAATATCATTATTTATTATGTATTTATTTGACATTTGTTAACCAGGTTGGTCCAGCTGAGCCAAAAGCCCATTTTCAGTAGAAACCCAAAGAGAAAAGCTCCAGTACAATAAAAGCAAAAATAAACAGTTAAGAGGCTAGTGACAGGATGTCAACAAATATGAGACATAAGTTATTACATAGCATGGCAATTACAATGAAATACAAAACTGAAATATAACCTACGGCATATGTTGTAACATAGCATGGAAAAAAGATTTGAGATAAGGGAGTGTATAGAAGGGAAAAAAAGGAAAACGGTCAAATTATTATGAATAATTAGGTAGGCAGATAAGTGTATAGTTAAGAATAATAAGCATGGGAAAACAAGTAAGCAAGCTTAGAAATTAGGCAGAGATTTAGTAGAGGTGTTAACAAGGTAGCAGACAGGAAAAGGAGGGAAGGATGAAGGAAGAGGAGTGGGGGGTTCAAGTAGGATTATGGCAGGAACAGATTTTAGAATTAGTGAGGTTATCTTTTAGTACTTTTTTGAAATGATTTTTGTGTATATTAGCTCTTACACTGTAAGGGAGTTTGTTCTGGGCTACAGATACCGAGTATTTGTACAGCAGTTTTCCGATGGTTCTGTTGGGCTTGTATACATCCAAAAGGTGTTGGTCAGAGCTTCAGAAGGTACATTTAGGGGTATAGAGGGATTCTAGAGAAGACAGAACAGGGCAGGTAATGGGTTTATAGAGGATGAAGTGAATTATGTGAATTTCTGATAGTAGGAGTTGCTGTGGAAATTCTAGCCACTGTACTTTTTTTTAGTGAGAGGCAGTGGTGGGAGGTGCAAGGTTGGTTTGAGGCAAATCTAGCAATGTTGTTATAAGTTTGTTCAAGTGTGGAAATAAGAGTAGTTTGTAGGTTTGTTAGTATAGCAGAGACAGAGAGGAGCCTAGGTAGAAGGTATGCTGTGCCAATGGGAGTCTGCATTCTGTAATTAGGATTTGTTTCTTTCTGTAAAGCAGTCCTATTTTCTGGTTAGAGTTTGGGATACAGCGTTGAATGTGTAAATTAATTTTAACTGATCATTTATGATAGTGTCAAGGAGCTTAGTATGTGATTCTGCTTTAATAATAGTGTTGAATGATGAGATGGTAAAGGTAGGTTTGTGATGAGAGAGAGATTTTGGAAGAAAAAGAAGTTTTTTTTTTGGGGGGGGGATTAAGTATAAGCTGTTTTTGTGCGAGTCAGTTTTCAATGGAAAAGAAAGAATTTTGCGTAAGTGTATGAAGTTGCATGAGATTCTCTGATGAGGAGATTAATGTAGAGTCATCTGCATATTGTATAAGAGGGGATTGACTGCATGATGCATAAATGTCGTTAGTAAATAAGTTGAACTGTAGTAGTCTGAGAATTGAGCTCTGAGGGATCCCTGTTTGTATGGGGAGGAAAGGGGAGTAGGAGGTGAGCCACCTGACTGACTTAAGTCTGTTGGTAAGGTAGTTAAAGAACCAGTTGAGAGTGGCAGTTGAAAACATGAGGTTGGCTAGTTTTGTTAAAAGCTTTTAGTGTGGGACTGCATCAAAGACTTTTGAAAGCTCTAGAAACAGACAAGACACTAGCTTGCTGTTGTCTCTAGCTTCAGCGCCAATATTTCTGAAAGATATGTGGGCTGTAGTGGTGCTATCGTTGAGGTGAAATCCATGTTGGGTTGCTGACAGAAGATTTTCTTGGAGGAGATAGTTCAGAATTAGAGTATGGATACATTTTTCTAGGATTTTTGAAAGTGGGGATAGAATGACTGTAGAGGAATGGTATAAATGCTTTCCATATGTCAGGAACTATAGATTCTTGGATAAATCCGTTGATTAGTATAGAGACTGGATATGCTATAGATTCAGCAGCAAGTTTTAAAAAGAGGGGAGGTAGATTATCAGCTGAGGGAGAACATGTTTTAAGTTTACAGTGGAGAGATTTTATATAGGCAGTGGGAACTGGTATGAGTAAAAAGGGGGTTTTGTTGGTTGTTGGTTGGGATGGAGTTAGGGGGTTAGAGTGGGGGCTTTTTGTGTTAGTTTGCTGATGGAGTGAATAAAGTATGATTTAAAAAAGGAGGAATTTTCTTGTGGAATGTTGTTATGTCAGGGTTATGTGTGGTAGGGTTTCCATGGTGAAGAATCATGTTGATAGTACTCCAGAATTTTTGGAGATTGGAGTGGTGGTTAGTTTGTGAATTGAGGGAAACCTTTTTTTTTTGTTATTGTTCATCTATTTTTGTAAGGTTTCTGAGTTCTTTACAGTTTTGTAGGTGAGAAGGGGATTTGTTTTTTAGCCTGATTTTCCAAGAACTATCTCTTTTGCTTTTGTGCATTAGTGAGTGAGTGGTTTGTGTAAGCCGGGAAGCAGAGAGTGATTTTATTCAAATTTTTCTGATTGGAGCTAGGGAGTTGAGGATGTCTAGAAAGATGTGGCTAAATTTTTGAACAGCATCCTTAAGGGGAAGGTTTTAGAGGATGGACCAGTTGATGGAGGACAGTTTATTGTTAAACATAACAGGGTTAATACTCAGTCCTTGGTCCACCACAGACTGCAGAGGTCTACTAATTGACATATGACCACCATGTAGTTACATTATCGCCTTTCCTTTTGAGAATTTAGTGCAGCCCTGTCATGGATTTAAATTAGTGTAAATGGTGCCAGCTTAAAGGACTTTTAGCAGATTTGATGAAGATACAAGGATGTAGACACACTTTTGTTAATGAAGCATTTGTAGAGGACTACGTCTTAAATCCTGAACCTGGTACTTCAGCAGTAAACCTGGCTCATGTTCATCTTCTTTAACATTGCAATGGACATTTTGATTTGTTCAGTTATATTCTTAGTGAGTGAAATTTCAAGCCTTGAAGCAGCAAACTGCTACTTTAAACCATGTTGATGGCACAGTCATAGTTTTGATATTGGACTGTTGTGTAAATTAAGGAAATGGTCAAAGAAAACAAAAATAAAACAGGACATAAAAGAAGATGAATGAAAAGGGGAAGAAAAGAGAGGTACAAGCTTCTTGCTTAGAATGGAACAGACATATATTCAGACAAAAACAGCTTGAAACATACTCATCTGAGCTGAAGAGGTATACAACACAATGAATAAAATAGTAAAAGAGTGACATCTGAGATTTTTTCTTTAACTGCATTCTGAGTGCAAACAAGAAGAGATATGAAATTGGCAGGCATTGGTACAGGGAAAACAGAATGTTGTATGTTTGAGCCTGGTGAGTGATTAGAATTTTCAGAAATAAATTAGTTTCCTTTATAAACAAAATTATGAATTCACACCAATGCAAGAAAAATATAAGAATGTGTAAGAAGGCAAAACCACTGTAGATTAGGGTTGCCACCTTTCCAAATGGCCAATGTGGGACATTTTCGGGACATACATCAGATTTTACAGGCCGACACATACCCACGGTCAGTACACAGGATAGAACTTAACTTTCTTGCCTAAATAAAAGCTTATTCTTGTAGCATTTTAGTTGCTTATTCTGTTTATTGTAACATTTAGGTATTTTAGATACAGAATAACTATTTTATGCAGCTATTACATAAAATATGGGACATAATTATATCCTACAATCTCAGGACATTTGCCATTTTTCATAGGTTCATAGGTTCATACTAGGCTATCTGCCCTAGGGCATTTATAAGCCTAGCCAGAGTGTGTTTGGCTTTCGTCACCCATTTTAAATTAATTTTGCTATGCCCTTTTTCGAGGTCAGTATACTGTGCCTCTGTCTAACAGTGACACAGAAGTGATACCCGGGGTAAACCTACGATCCCCCATCCACTCATCAAGATTCCTCTGGAAGAGAGTCAATGAGGGACTCTGCCTAACCTGGACTTATATTCCAGAGTGAAGGGAGCCTCTGGGTTATGAATCTGTCCCTCCAGCATGTCCTATTTATTTCAGTGCTGAGGTTCAAGTCTCTCAAGCACGTAGCTCAATGGGATTTGGATTTTCTGAGGTGCAGCATGTCCATTAATTCTGGGTTGGACATGGCTTTATACGTCAGGCACAGATCGCCTCTGAGCAGGCGGTATGCCACTGAGTAGAGCTGGAGTTTCTTTAACCGGGCAGCATATGGCATCTGTTTGAGCCCTTTGATCCTCTTGGTGAGGTACTTTTGGGGTCTTTCCAGTTGCTGCAGGTGTCTGGTAAGGTACATCCCAAAAGGGGCATTGTACTCAATTATGGGCCTGATGAGGGATGAGTAAAGAGGCATGATGACCTCCCTGATCTAGATGTGAATCCCTTCATGATTAGGTGGGCTATATAAAATGTTTTTCTAACCACTTTGGCCACGTGGTTGTCAAATGAGAGATTGCTATCAACTTGGGTCCCCAGGTCCCTAATTACTTCTTCTGTACTTAATGGATTACCACCTATGTGGTAATTTGTGGGCACTTTGTTTTTGCCAAAGGGGATGACTATACACTTTTTGGTGTTTAGCTTGAGGCCATGGCTCTGGCACCAGTTGTCTGTTTCTATGAGGCCCTTTTGGAGGATGCTTGTGTCGGCTGGAGAGTCGATTATAGCACCCAGTTTGCAGTCATCTGCGAACTTAGTCAGCCACAGTCCTTCCATGTTGGCCTGTACCTCCGAGAAATATATACCGAACAGGAGAGGTCCCAGGACTGAGCCTTGTGGGACACCACTTGTAACTGGTTTGGAGTCTGACATGGCTCCAGCAATTCTAACCATGTGGGTTCTTTCCTTGAGCCAGTTTGCAACCCATCTAGTGACATAGGGGTTTATATTTAAGCTGGTGAGCTTATCTATAATGCCGGAGTGGGGTATTGTATTGAAGGCTTTTGCGAGGTCCAGGTAGGCTGTGTGGACCACCTTCCCCTCGTCAATGGCCTTGGTGTCTGTTTCAAAGAAATCAACCAGGTTTAAGAGGCAGGATCTGCCCTTAACAAAGCCGAACTGGGTAGAATACAATGTCTGTAGGTCCCCAATATATTTTTTTATGCGGTCCATGATGATCCTTTCCATAGCTTTGCAGACCAAGCTAGTCAGGCTTATGGGGCGATAGTTTCCAGGATCCGTTGAGGCACCACCTTTGTGGAGAGGGACCACTGTTGCTGTATGCCACTCTTTGGGTACATATCCTGTGGTAAGGCTGAGATTGAACAGCAGTTTTATGTTTGGATTTACCTCTTCTTGGAGTTCATGTAGGACGCAGCCCGGGACACCGTCTGGTCCCATTGATGCTGTGTTTTTTGCTTTGGAGAGGGTGGCTCTTACCTGAGCATCTGAGATGTCAGGGGGGCAGCACTCTGTTGGGATAGATATTTGCCCTTTTGGTGGGGAGGGGGGGGGGAGAAGTTTGCGCTGAACCTGTCAGCTAGAATGTTGGCAATGTCTGTGGGTTTGGTGTATTTTTTGTCATTTTGGACTAATTCTGAGCATATCTGGGAATTCCCACCCAGGTTCCTAACATAACTAAAGAAAGCCTTGTGATTATCCTTAGTGTCCTGTGTAATTTTTCTCTCGAAGCTGGCCTTAGACGATTTTATGAGTGCCCATAGTTTTTTGCTAACACTGATCAGAGATTTTGGGATTTTGCTCTATCATGTAGTAGCTTCCTCCTTCTATTGTATACTAAATTTTTATATATTTTGTCAGGACACAACTGCCCAAAGAGGGACTGTCCCTCGCAAAGTGGGACAGGTGGTAACCATACTGTAGATATTTAAAAAAATAAAGAAAAGAAAGATGTTATGTTAAAGAATGTTAAAGAACAGTTGGATTAAAATGAGACCTTGTGCAGCATTTATTGGATAGGAGCACGTCTCAGTATTTTTTGAATGGAATGACTACTGGCTTATAAGCAAGCTATGTTACGGAAGGTAATTTATGCTATGACGTTTTTTGTTGAAAAAATGAAAAGTAAACAAGAGTACATGGAGTGTGAAATCAGAAGAAGCTGATATATATTACAAGGCACATACATTATAACTGACAACCTCATAAGGAAGATTATGCCTGTGAGAAAAAAAATGTCAGAAATATTTGATATTACCACAAAACTGAAGTGCACCTTAGAGGCATAATCATCCGAGATAGACTAGGCAGGAGTGGATGAGCTTGGGTGACTGACACCAGTTCACTCCTTCTCAGGAGAAGAGTTTGCTTGACCTATGTCATTGATCATAGCTAGTGGTGGTTGGGTCTGTTGCTTACTTTTAGTGGCCTTGATAGGTTTCACTGTGTAGCATAGAGATTCATCTAATGAATTGGGAAATAGGTTCATAGGTTAGTACTAAGCTAACTACCCTTGTGGGCTATTTTAAGCATAGCCAGTTACCCCCTGTGAGAATCAAACCCTGCACCTTGTGTTTGTAAGGTAAACACCTTAACCATTATGCTAACCTCCCACCTACATATAGGAGGTATATGTAGGATAATGCACCTTTCTTGTGCTTACCAGGAAGACAAGCAGCCTAGATGGAGTGTGACGGCTGACTGAAGGATCAACTAGCTGACCTTTTCTTTGCCAAGTAATTCTCACAGTCAGAAGACTAGATGGGTCAGTAGGGCTTTTTGCATAGGAATGGATACACCATACTAGTCTTCTCTGAACTGGGGATGTCTGACTCCTGCCGAATGAAACAAGTGGGCTGAGAGGGTGCATGTTTTGGAGTAACCAGAAAAGGTCAACTGGAAATTAGGAAGATAAAATACTGAAAAATATCTGGGTCTCTGTGTTCTGTGTTGTGGTACACAAGTGGTATACACATATGCTACGTCAACCTCCATGAAATGTGTGTGAATTTATTATATCCATTTTTGTCTTTGTTTTTCAATTTCAGTTGTATTATATTACTGTTGGGCTTACATTTATATGCTGTCAAGTTGTAAGAAATGCAGACTGTGTGTTATATTACTATGTTTTTGTAACCCTTGAACATGTTTTTTTTTTCATGGTTGTAGGTAATATCCAGAAAATAGATGCACCAGCTGTCATGGTGATGCCTAAGTTAGGTAAGTAGTTTTCTGTTTATTCCCTTATTTGGTATGGACGTTATTGTTTACATGTTTGTATAAAGGTCTTGTGAACATACTGATCTGGTAATACTATCTCCTTAACTCATTTTCTCCAATGGAGCTCATTTGTGGTTGTATTGTAACTCCCAGTGGGTGTGGCCTGAGCCTTTTAAAAAATGAAGTTATTGCCTTACAGTTCAAATGTTCATATCTCTAGAACCATAAATGTTACTAGAAAACTGTAAATGGCAAACTGTTAAGCACAAAGTACCCTTTGCAATGGTTCATTTATTCAACTCTAGGTCTTAAAGTGGACAATACCACTACCACATTAAGTGAATAAAGGCATCAATGCCAACAAATACACTGAGATGACATAATCATAAAGTCCAATACAGTTTCTAAGTTTTTCATGATGGAAGAGCTGCTATTGGTAAAGGTGTCCTTCAGTCTCCACATCTTGGTCACTGCATCAAAAGAGAATCTGAAAGCTACAGAAATTACCAACAATGGCATCTGCAGATTTATCACCCTATCCCTAAAAACAGAACACCACTGCTTTTTTCTTGATAAAGCCAAAGGACTACCTAATTAAGAACCCCTCAACGCCACATAGTCACTAGCCTTAGCTCATTCCACATCCTGGCAAGCAGATTACATGGCAAAACTACACCTGCAATCTCAGATCTTAGATCTTTCCGACAGCACAAGCCCACTCTTCAGCCCACTCTTCAGACCTCTCAAAACTACACCATCATTCCTGCCCCATGAAAATGGGCTGCTACCCCTCTTCATTTAATATCTCTTCCATCTGTCCCTAAACTTTTTTCAGAATTCAAGTCCTTCTTATTCAAAGAAGCCATCCCCAAATCCTTTAACTGAGCACAAGTGTTATATATCTTTATTGCAACTGTATCTACTAAAAACTGTATTCTATCTGAGTGCATAATTGTAATTGTTTAAAAGTATATTCTGTCTGACAATGGTAAATTTAAACCATGACTGCTGTGTCATTTTTGATTGAATTGGAAATTTGATGCATCTGTATGGTAAGCTAGAAAATTATAGGATCAATTCTTTATCCTGGTCAACATATACAAATAAATAAATATCCACAGGCTCACTAGGGGTGCAAACATACTTGAACTGTTACTCATAAAGAACGGTGAATGCTTTACCCACGAATGTAGTGTCCTGTCTGGTAAGGCCAGACCACAAAGCTGGTTCCATCATAATAAAAAACAATTCTGTGACCCTGGTTAACCCTGCAACATTTAGAAACTATTCTAAAGCAAACTTCCTGCATGAGTACTGTGGATACGAAACTATTCTCTTTGCTTTGTTTTTCTTTTTTGTTGTCTTCATGTGGCTGCTGACCATCAAACCATCCATCAGGGGAGACTGGCTAAGTTTTTTTCTACTCCACTGAGAATCCTTGCATACCACTGGAGTGAAACATGTAATTTTTTTTCTGACAGGCATAATCTTCCTTATGAGGTTGTCAGTTATAATGTATGTGCCTTGTAATATATATCAGCTTCTTTCGATTTCACACTCTATGTACTCTTTTTTACTTTTCATTTTTTCATCACAAAATGACAGGCGTGCAAATAGAGAGAATAGCTGCATGACCACCAAATCATACACCAATGCACTCTACAAAAAATCTTGCCATACCCAATAGAACCAAGACGGTCTCCTCCAAAAAAGAAAGCCAATCTGGTGGTTCCCTGCCATAAACAAATTCTACTACAGAATGAGGAAACTGATGCGGAATAAGGTGAAGTCCCAAGAGTGGAAAAACTCCCTTATCAGCCTCAACAAAAAGTTACGATCTCTCATCAAATCCTTTAAAGCTAGCTATCAAAACAGAATTGCAGCAGATAGTAAAGATAACCACAAGGCCTTCTATAGTTATGTAAAGAATCTCCATGGCAATACCCAGATTTGCTCTGAGCTACTGCACAATGGCACCTCCTATACAGAGCCAGCAGATACTGGCTGACAGATTTAGTGCCAACTTTACCCCTCGCTCCCCCCCCAAAGGACCAGTCACAATACCAGTAGATTGCCAGGCACCCAGTAGTACTGCTGCACAGGTTAAAACAGGAGTGTCCAAGGCCAAGAATGCAGCTTCTATGGGACCTGGCAAAATCACTGGCTGTGTTCTACATGTACTTCAGAATGAACTGGCACCTCACCTGTGTGCCCTGTACAGTCACAGCTTCATCTCAGGCTTTGTCCCTACTGAATGGTGCACTACTACAGTAATCCCTCTCCACAAAGGAGGAGCGACCGCAGACCCTGGGAACTATCGCTCCATTAGCCTGACGAGTCTGATATGCAAAGCTATGGAACACATCATCATGGACCTAATAAACAAAGATATAGGGAATATCCGAACTCTGGATCCGACACAGTTTGGTTGTGTGAAGGGTAGATCATGCCTGCTTAACTTGGTCAACTTCTTTGAGTCAGTCACCAGAGCTGTGGATGAAGGCAAGGTGGTTCATACAGCCTACCTTGATCTCGCCAAGGCCATTGATACCATTCCCCACTCAGGACTCATAGAAAAACTCACTAAGCTAGTCATCAACCCCTATATCACTAGGTGGGTTGCAAACTGGCTCACAGGTAGAATCCACAGTGTGAAAGTAGCTGACTTCAAGTCAGACTGCCGATCAGTCACAAGTGTAGTCCCACAGGGTTTGGTCCTGGGTCCTCTCCTGTTTGGTATCTACTTCTCTGAAGTCCAGGCCAACATGAAAGGACTCTGGCTGACAAAGTTCGCAGATGATTGCAAGTTGGGAACTATTATTAACTCCCCAAGTGATGTTGACATCCTACAGAAAGGCCTTACTGAGACCAACGATTGGTGTCAGAACCATGACCTTAAGCTCAATGCCAAAAAATGTGTTGCCATGAATTACCACATCGATGGTAGTCCACTAAACACAGAAGGCATTATAAGAGGTCTGAGAACACAGGTTGACAGCAACCTCTCTTTTGTCCACCACATTGCCACTGTGGTCAGAAAGTCCTTCTATATGGCACATCTCATTACTAAGGGTTTTGCATCCAGGAAGAAAGAGGTCATTGTCTCCCTTTACTCTTCCCTCATTAGGCCAGTCATCGGGTACAATGCCCCATTTGGCATGTACCTCACTAAACACCTGCAACAACTGGAGAAGCTGCAAAAGTACCTCACAAAGAGGATCCTAGTCTTACATATTTGTCCTGTATGGAAAGACTAAAAAAACTCCAACTATTCTGTGTCTCATATCGCCTACTTAAAGGCGATCTCTGCTTGACTTACAAAGCCATGTCAGACCCAGCTCTGTTAGAAATGCTACATCTAAAGAAATCCCAGTCCCACTGCACCACATCCTTCAGACACCTCAACCTCATTACCACAATCAACAGAATGTACTGGAGGGACAGGTTCATAACCCAGAGAGACTGCCCATGCTATGGAATAGACTTCCCATACATGTCAAGCAGAGCACCTCACTGGCCCTCTTCAAGAGAAATCTTGATGAGTGAATGGGAAATAGAAAATTCACCCCAGGGATCACTCTAGTGGCTTTACTCGACAGAGGTACTGGGAACTAAGGTTGGGTGGCACGATATCAGGGTAATCGTATGGTCTAGGCTTGTAAAGGCTCCAGGGCCATTAGCCTAGTACATACCTATGAACCTATGAACCTATGAACAGGTTCATCATCCAGGCAGCCATTACGGTGCTTTGTGCCGCTGCCTGCATTTCAGCTATGTGGACTTGACCTAACCCCAGGGTGAGGGGTGTGTTACCCACATCACTGCAGGAACAGCAGTGCTTCCCCCTTACCACTGTTCATTCCTGTGCACTTGCTATGAAGTCTACATCCAAGAAGTGGAGATGCAAGCCGATTCTGGAGCAGATGTGTAATAGTCAGGCAAAGTCTCTATAGTAATCGAAACAAAAATGCTTCTGTTATTTTTATATTATTTTACTAAGTCATTGTCCAATCTCTTTTCATATCTAGTTATGCCTTTAATGTACTATTTTTCAGTTTTAATTCTGCTTACACAAGAAATTAATTTTCTTTTCTTTTACAGTAGTAAGATATTGGCTTATGATATTCTTCAGTTGTGGTATGCAGCAAGGCTTTTCTTAAAAAAAAAAAAAAAAACATTTTAAATGCTTTTAATAGTCACAATTACATGTAGAAAATTCCTTACCAAAAGACATGATTCAGTCCTTTATCTAAATTGCCCCAAAAATAGTTTGATATGATATAGTGCTTTATTTCAGGGTTGTGTGGGAAAACCATTAATGGTACAAGCATGTGTCATTTATCCAACATCCCTGGATAATGATCATCTCAAACCAGTCTGGGATGGGGAAATAATTAAAGTTATTGAAAATGTGGACCATCAGCTTGAAAACAGCAGGCATTAGGGATGGCTCTTATCTGTTGTAGTGATATAGAGGTCAGTACTAGTGTATACACTGCAGACAGCTGCTTTCAGCTGGGAATAAATTTGTCCTAACCTGTACTGTCCTTTTTTTTCTCTCAATGTATTGTCATACTGTTGAATATAATTATGCAATGTCCTGTGTTGAGAGATTTTACAAACAACATCATATAAACTCTACCATTTTATTGTTTTATTTCACCGAGTAATAAAATCTTTTTTCTGTATGTTTGCAGAAGCCTCACTGAATATTGAAATACAAGGTGCTGCAGTTGCTTCTGGTGAGTACTTTTTCTTTATTTCTTTGTTAGAAATAGTTGTTTTACTAATTTGATCACACTAGAATCAAGCAAAATATTTCCTTGTGACTAAGGAAAACATGAAACGATGTAAAACAAGACAGAAATTGTCAACAATACTTTTACAAAACAGAAAATATCAACAGTAGTTTAGTAATAATTTGTATATTGATACTAATATAGCAATAACCCATGCCTAGGTGTGGGTAATGCGGGATTTACCCATGGTTGGCGTGGTTTGGTGACCTGACCTTTTTCCATTAGTATAAGTCGATTTACAACCAGCATGCACGTTTTGGAATATTAATGGGGCATCATGGTATAATACCTATTATTTGCCCCCTCTCCTCAAAAGCACTGATTATTCCTCTCCTAGAGTACTAAACTCACACCAAAGATTACAACCCATCGCCCATGATAGTACAATCCAATTGGGCTTCCCACTTAACCCTCCCAACAAACTACAATGTAATACGTTCTGCTTTTGTTATTTATGACCCAAAACTTTGGGAATCATGGCAATCACATCTGAAAGAAATTATCTGCTGTCCATTATTTGAAGAATTACTTATAGTTTCAGTGAAAAATGAAACTCTTCTCTCTTTCCGGTCACATAATATCACAATTTACTGCTACTTAATAAATAATGTCTCACTTTTAATGCTCTCATATAACAGAGCAATAAGTCTAACTCTGTTCTTAGTATATTACCCCTGATTCATAAATCCTACCTTACTTCCTGTTCTCCTGATCTCTCCGTTTCCCTTTTTATTGTTGCATATCATATATTTATGTAATTATAGCTCATTATGTAGTGCTGCTTTATTCACAATAATCTGTGCATGCATGCACACGGTAATTTGTAACAATGCTGCAGTTTACTTCTCATACTTACATATATTTAATCAGTTGTAATATATTGTATTCATTGTTTCTATTACTTTACTTCCTGTTCTCCTGATCTCCCGTGTCCCTTTTTATTGTTGCATATCATGTATTTATGCAATTATAGTTCATTATGTAGCGCTGCTTTAGTCACAATAATCTGTGCATGCATGCACAGGGTAATTTGTAACAATGTTGCAGTTTACTTCTCATACTTACATATATTTAATCAGTTGTAATATATTGTATCCATTGTTTCTATTACTTTACTTCCTGTTCTCCTGATCTCCCATTTCCCTTTTTATTGCTGCATATCATGTATAGATGTAATTATAGCTCATTATGTAGTGCTGCTTTATTCACAATAATCTGTGCATGCATGCACACGGTAATTTGTAACAATGTTGCAGTTTACTTCTCATGTTTACGTATATTTAATCAGTTGTAATATATTGTATTCATTGTTTCTATTACTTTACTTCCTGTTCTCCTGATCTCCCATTTCCCTTTTTATTGTTGCATATCATGTATAGATGTAATTATAGCTCATTATGTAGTGCTGCTTTATTCACAATAATCTGTGAATGCATGCACAGGATAATTTGTAACAATGTTGCAGTTTACTTCTCATGTTTACGTATATTTAATCAGTTGTAATATATTGTATTCATTGTTTCTATTACTTTACTTCCTCTTCTCCTGATCTCCCGTTTCCCTTTTTATTGTTGCATATCATGTATAGATGTAATTATAGCTCATTATGTAGTGCTGCTTTATTCACAATAATCTGTGCATGCATGCACACGGTAATTTGTAACAATGCTGCAGTTTACTTCTCATACTTACATATATTTAATCAGTTGTAATATATTGTATCCATTGTTTCTATTACTTTACTTCCTGTTCTCCTGATCTCCCATTTCCCTTTTTATTGTTGCATATCATGTATAGATGTAATTATAGCTCATTATGTAGTGCTGCTTTATTCACAATAATCTGTGAATGCATGCACAGGATAATTTGTAACAATGTTGCAGTTTACTTCTCATGTTTACGTATATTTAATCAGTTGTAATATATTGTATTCATTGTTACTATTACTTTCCGTCCTCTCCTCCTGATCTCCCGTTTTTCTTTTTATTGTTGCATATCATGTATAGATGTAATTATAGCTCATTATGTAGTGCTGCTTTATTCACAATAATCTGTGCATGCATGCACAGGGTAATTTGTAACAATGTTGCAGTTTACTTTTCATACTTACATATATTTAATCAGTTGTAATATATTGTATTCATTGTTTCTATTACTTTACTTCCTGTCCTCCTGATCTCCCCGTTTCCCTTTTTATTGTTGCATATCATGTATAGATGTAATTATAGCTCATGATGTAGTGCTGCTTTATTCACAATAATCTGTGCATGCATGCACAGGGTAATTTGTAACAATGTTGCAGTTTACTTCTCATACTGAGTCATTGTTTCTATTACTTTACTTCCTGTCCTCCTGATCTCCCCGTTTCCCTTTTTATTGTTGCATATCATGTATAGATGTAATTATAGCTCATTATGTAGTGCTGCTTTATTCACAATAATCTGTGCATGCATGCACAGGGTAATTTGTAACAATGTTGTAGTTTACTTCTCATACATACATATATTTAATCAGTTGTAACATATTGTATCCATTGTTTCTATTACTTTACTTCCTCTCCTCCTGATCTCCTGTTTCCCTTTTTATTGTTGCGTATCATGTATTTATGTAATTATAGCTCATTATGTAGTGCTGCTTTATTCACAGTAATCTGTGCATGCATGCACAGGGTAATTTGTAACAATGTTGCAGTTTACTTCTCATACTTACATATATTTAATCAGTTGTAATATATTGTATCCATTGTTTCTATTACTTTACTTCCTGTCCTCCTGATCTCCCCGTTTCCCTTTTTATTGTTGCATATCATGTATAGATGTAATTATAGCTCATTATGTAGTGCTGCTTTATTCACAATAATCTGTGCATGCATGCACAGAATTTGTAACAATGTCGCAGTTTACTTCTCATACTGAGTCATTGTTTCTATTACTTTACTTCCTGTTCTCCTGATCTCCCGTTTCCCTTTTTATTGTTGCATATCATGTATAGATGTAATTATAGCTCATTATGTAGTGCTGCTTTATTCACAATAATCTGTGCATGCATGCACAGGGTAATTTGTAACAATGTTGTAGTTTACTTCTCATACATACATATATTTAATCAGTTGTAACATATTGTATCCATTGTTTCTATTACTTTACTTCCTGTTCTCCTGATCTCCCTGTTTCCCTTTTTATTGTTGCATATCATGTATAGATGTATTTATAGCTCATTATGTAGTGCTGCTTTATTCACAATAATCTGTGCATGCATGCACAGGGTAATTTGTAACAATGTTGCAGTTTACTTCTCATACTTACATATATTTAATCAGTTGTAATATATTGTATTCATTGTTTCTATTACTTTACTTCCTCTTCTCCTGATCTCCCGTTTCCCTTTTTATTGTTGCGTATCATGTATTTATGTAATTATAGCTCATTATGTAGTGCTGCTTTATTCACAGTAATCTGTGCATGCATGCACAGGGTAATTTGTAACAATGTTGCAGTTTACTTCTCATACTTACATATATTTAATCAGTTGTAATATATTGTATCCATTGTTTCTATTACTTTACTTCCTGTTCTCCTGATCTCCCGTGTCCCTTTTTATTGCTGCATATCATGTATAGATGTAATTATAGCTCATTATGTAGTGCTGCTTTATTCACAGTAATCTGTGCATGCATGCACAGGGTAATTTGTAACAATGTTGCAGTTTACTTTTCATACTTACATATATTTAATCAGTTGTAATATATTGTATCCATTGTTTCTATTACTTTACTTCCTGTTCTCCTGATCTCCCGTGTCCCTTTTTATTGTTGCATATCATGTATAGATGTAATTATAGCTCATTATGTAGTGCTGCTTTATTCACAATAATCTGTGCATGCATGCACAGGGTAATTTGTAACAATGTTGTAGTTTATGTCTCATACTTACATATATTTAATCAGTTGTAATATATTGTATCCATTGTTTCTATTACTTTCTATGTCGGGGCTGAGACTAAATTGGCCATTGAGATCAGTACTCTACAGTCTATTTATATTTATCAGCTATTTAAATAGGCTGATCCAGTTTCCTTTTCAGGCATGATCTAGGCTAAAGGCAATACATACAATACAGTATCAGCATCAATACAGTAACCGTGTAGACAAAAGTAGATAAGTGGATGAACAGTAGTATTCAGCTATTTCCTTTCACAAAAAATGGAAATGTAGGAAAAACACTTAGGAAAATATCCATACAATAAATGTTACAAAAAAGAAATATATATATATATATATAGGTCTACTTCACTTCACTCAAAACTCATTTGACTGACACTCATTTCAGAGACACCAAATCACCTAAAGTTCACTTCACCTAAAACCCATTTCACCGACACTCATTTTATTGACAACTGATAATGCAACATAGAGAGCCATAGTGGTACAGCGGTAGCGTTGCTGCCTCACAGCAAGAGGTTTTCCTGTTCGATTCTTGGCTGGAGTGCCTTCTGTGTGGAGTCTGCATGTCCTCCCCGTTGTCGAGTGGCCTCCGAAAGACATGCGTGAATGGGAGTGCCTTCGTTGAAGGTTGGGCATTGGGCTGGCAACTTGGCACCATAAAAATCTGCTGCCAATTATTAGCGGACCGGAGTTCCGCTGTGGCGACCCCTAACCAGGAAAAGCCAAAAAGACAAACAAACACTTTAAAACAAGACATGCACACTTACAACACCTATGACTAACTGTTTTCAATACTTAAACACTACTTATTTACCATGTTAACAGAAACTGGGCAATATAAAACCAAACTGAACAATATAAAACCAAGCTAGGTGGTGGCTTCACCCTCCCCCCAACTATATATATAACTCCAGGATTGCACTACAGTGCAAAAAGGACATATACCTTTTACTTGCCTTACAGTTCTCTTCCCACTGCCACTACTAAATGTCAATGAAATGAGTGTCGGTGAAATGGGTTTTAGGTGAAGTGAACTTTAGGTGATTTGGTCTCTAGGAAATGAATGTCGGTCAAATCAGTTTTAGGTGAAGTGAAGTAGACCATATGCGATTAACAAAAACTGTGTACGATAACCTTTAATATACATAGCTTGTATGCTTCATAGCATTTGACTTTAAAGAGGTTAATATTGGTAGTGATTATTTTTAGTTGGTTTAGTTATGTTCAAGTTTCCATTCTAATAAATACATTTTACATTCAATTTCCTTTGTTACATATTCCATAAAAACTGAGCAAATAGGAGCCAAGCAATAAAATTCAATACACTTATTTGATTTAATGTAAAAAAAAAGTTTGTCAATGAAGTATAATTAAAACATCCATAAAATGAAGTCAACTTACAACTCAGGAGATTCATAATATGCTTTATTTCATAGAAGCAGATAAGACAAGCACAGTTTTATTTAAAATGCAGTACAGATGGAGTGTATTTTATATACAAGCATGCAAAGAACTTTATTGTAATTAATAATCAATGCAAGTTGTACATAAAAACAAAAACAAAGATCATTCATTTTATATTAAGTAGGAATTCCTGCCTTTGAGAAAATAATACAGTATTGATATTACTGGTAGACCATTGTAGGAGAGTTTGTTAACAGGTCAGTAGAGTGGCAGCTGAAGCACCTAATAGGATTTCTGCATGATCGTGAGAGAGGAGAAAAGAAAAGCCCATGATTGGGAGGCCCAACAAGACAACAACTTTGATTGGTAGAAGCTATTTATTAACTGGGATTGGTGAGCAAGAAAAAGCACTAAAAATCCCAAGTTTTTAATAGGGGTATTATTTATTCCACTCCTCTGGTCATAATTGGATGGATAATTCATACTGCAAACATTTGGACAGTAAGAGTGATACTGCCTACTTCAAGGGGTACGTGGTTGCCCAAGACCTTCATAGTATTTGATTGGGGGCAGAAATCAATGGCCCAAATTGTCCTGAAAAGGATGAGAAAATCTTTGGTGTGACTGTGAAAAAACAGGGTTGGTCAACAATATGGTGGCTCGAAAACCTTCAAAACATCTGATAGGGGGACATATCCATGTTGTGCTGTGTGTGGTACGTGGGGAGGGAGTCGCTTGAATGAGAAAAAATGAAAATCGGAAAACAAATTAAAATAACCAGAGTAGAAGCATGATGTATCATTGCTTCTCATATTGTTCTATCTAAGTTTAAGGCTTAATACTAAAATGTAGGAAAACTACAGGAGACACCAGGAAACAGTTAGAGTTGGGTCTAGGGTGGCCAAGAGGTGCCGATGGAATAGGATTCAATAAGTCTGGAGGAGGGAAAACTGAACTCTTCCAAAAGATTATTTAATATATATAAAATTAAACTTTCAACTATTAATTAAAATGGGACTGCAATATATTCATATTAAATACAATTACTTTAATCTGTATACAGCATTGGTGTTGATATCCAATCCTTATTGACATAACACTATTGTGTACAGTGGAATTAAGCTTTCTTTCTCTGCATTTCTACTATGTAAACCTATCCACTTAAAAAGACCTAAGATATACCTAAAACATATCAACTTCAATATAACTGTCTAATTAAAATAGAAATATAAATAAAAGTAAGGTTCCAAGTGAGCCAGGTGCTCTTTTATAAACCTTATACCACTGTGCAGGAAATAAAATGCCCAGCTTCTTGCCTTATAACAACTCTACGTTGAAATTTATTCTTTAGTTTCCCATATTGTTCTCACCAGGGTATCTGAAACTGGCTCTTCCAAAGTAAACATTTTATCAGAACAATTATTGCTACTAAAACACATGCACACACACACACACACACACACACACACACACACACACACACACACACACACACACACATATATAGATAGATGGATAAATAGATAGACTGATAATATATAAATTCTAAACACACACACACACACACACACACACACACACACACACACACACACACACACACACACACACACACACACACACACACACACACACACAGGTAATATATAAAATATATATATATATATATATATATATATATATATATATATATATATATATATATATATATATATATATATATATATATATATATATATATATATATATATATATATATATATATATTATATATATATATATATATATATATATATATATATATGGGTCTACTTCTAAATCCCGTAGACCACATTAATGAAGATGAAAATCCTGAGACAAAAATCACAAAATTGTGGAAACCTGAGTGTTAGTGTTTAACATGGTAAGTAAACACTTGGCCAATTCCAAATGTAATGCACATCGAGGTCACATGCCTTTTACTCCACTGTAGTGCGATCCTGGAGTTGGTATATTCATTTGGGGGGGGTGGGGGCATGCATTTAGAAGTGGCTAAGTGTTTACTTACCATATGAAAAGTGATCCCCAAATTTGTCTAAGGAAGTATCTATTTACAGTTATGCCAGTAATATAGAAGAGACATTTTGATGTGGCTATAGTATGCCCTCATGTTTGTCATGTGATTAGTCTGTTATGCTGTTTCCACAATAATCATTGTTCAGAGTTTAGATGTTTTATTAACTGCATTATTGTTTTCACCGTTCACAGTCCTGTTTCTTTTTCTATTAAACATTAAAATCCTTTATTGTTTGTGATTAAAGGTGCTGCACAGAAGAAGGCTGTTTCTGCAGCTCCTAATCAGAGTAAGTAAATTTCTTTTTGCATATTTTCTAGAGAGATATATAATTAATTATAAAACTTACCACAAGTTGCCAAACCCTGTTTTGTCATGTCCTTCCACTAGCATTGTCCTTATAGTTTCACAAACTCATAACTGGAAATACTTACAGTCCCTAAAATTAACCAAAGTATATCACTGAAGCAACAAGCTGAGAAAAAAACTTCCTGACTTCTCTTACACTGATAAATGCATGCAGAGCTTTGCTGAACTGCAACAATAACAACAAAATCAGATTGCTGACAGCAATTACATTTGTAGTCAAAGTAAACTTTATTGTCATTTAAAAATCACACAAGTGCAAAAACTGAATGAAATTCTGTATCTCCAGACTCAATCTGCAGACAACATCTAGACTATTTTTACAGACATCTACACATGTAACACCTGGCTGTTATATCACAGACACAGGTAGACAGACTAATATTGCACATAATTAGAAACACAATTTAACACTTTTTGAACTGAATACTTACTTGCATGAGACTTTAGTATTGCACAGGTACTTGGTTAAGACATTGCATTGATCCTTGCACAGAAAGTGCACATTTGTCTGTAGGTAGGTATCTGTGTGTATGTGTGTGAGGGCATGAGCATGTGTGTGTGTGTGTGTGTGTGTGTGTGTGTGTGTGTGTGTGTGTGTGTGTGACTCTCATTTTATCTGTTGTAACATACTGAGTGCCCCAGCTGCGGTGCCCCTCCCACCCACAGCTGAGAAGAGTAGCCTAGGAACATGCTACAGTACCAATAATCAGAGCCATGGACAGTGATTTCATTTGCAGTATTTCTGATCACAGGGGACAAAAAAAAACTGTGCTTTTATCTACAGCAAGTTCTGAAAAAGAGCAACAGAGGCCACAAAGTATGTATAATAGTTATGCATTAATGTGTTAGAAAAACATAAATATATGGAAGCTAATTCCACATGAAGTGGACAAAACCTAAATGCATGCACAGTGATCCATATAAATGAAAGGGCAGTGCCGTTCTTGAGACATTCACCATTCTGAATCATTAAGATTAATCAATTACAGGTCTTCATGTGTTTCACCATGATAACCCCAGCCAGGCAGCTTGGAGTTTTGCATGTGGAGAGGGTAGTAGAAGACAGTCAACATGTTCCTAGGTATTGATGTTAAACCTAAGGTTTACTATAGCTGTGTTTAAATGGAGAAGTGTTCCTTTAACTGAAGACTGGACCTCTGGTAAGTTGTATAGTTTGATGTTTTGGGTTTTGATATTCTGAGGTTTCTATTAAATGGAGTTTCGCTATTATGGGCTTGCTGTTTTGAAATTCGATTATATAGTTTATTTTACTGGTGATGACAATGAGAATGTTGGTAATGGCTCACATCAGCAACAATGAGGTCAATTGATTTTACCCTTTAGAATTTCCACCCCTACATGATTCCAACAGGCTAGCCAGTTAATCTCACTATCTCCCCAGTGGTCCTTCGGAAGAGATGATTTCCCCATCCTTCACACAGCAGCAAGGGAGGAGATATGGCAAGGGCTAGTCCTTTAGAGGATGGGGAAGGAGCAAGAGAAAGGGGCAGAGACCATATTAGACATGGAGAGTGTCTCTAATATTATTTTTCCATTGTGTTTACCTACCTATGATGGAATTATTACCAGTCACAATGACTTTAAGATTTTTAATTATAGCAGCTTAACTATTACTGATGAATATCTTTCATTATTTGAAAAAGGCTTCACTTTTGTATTTACCCCAGATATGATTTAGTTAATTCACTGATAGAGTTTAAGTTGTTCACATGTGCATTAAATTTTGCTATTCAACTTAATAATGGCACAGGTTTTGATTTTAACAGCTCTAACTACAACAAGAAGAGTCTTGCAATGGACCACCCTTACCCTACAGTACGGGTATTTTCTAATATTGTGGAGATAGAACTGGGTAACTATTTTGCAAGGGGTAAGATGAAATCTTGATGTTTTCATTTATCTATGCAGGAATTTAGATTATTACGAGACCTGAGGGAGAATTACTCTCTGAGAATCATGAAACCTGAAAAGGGGGAGGTGCAGTCCTCATGGAACACCTTGACTACATTGGAAAAATGAATAACATAATACATCATGTTGAAACATATGTCACTGTATCCCGCAATTAATTACATATAGCAACCATAATGTAAAACTATAGAGTACTTAGAAGATTTTTTTTTTTACAGAACTTTATTGACACAAGCACCTATAACTTTTTGAAAAACTCTAAACCTATTTTACCCACTATTTTTGGTATTCTGAAAGTACATAAAATATAGTTAAACCACCTTTCAGACCAATAGTGTCTGCAACTGGTTCAAAAATGTACCACTTTATGGTTTTGATCGATTGCATGCCCAAACCCTTCCAAGAGCTGAATACATACATACTTAAGGACTCCTGGGATTTTTTATGGAGGTCAACGCTTAATTTATGGGGCAATAATTTATTCTTCATGGCAGTTGATGTTGTGGACTTATTTTCATTTATCCCACAAGAACTTGGTTTGGAGCTATTTCGTGATGAATTACTGACCTTTAATTTTTTTATCCTCCCTGGATGTTAGGTTAATTATTGACTAAATGGATATTGGTTTGAGTAAGAATTGCATATTCTTTGATGGTGAAATTTGCAAACAAATCAAAGGGGTAGTGATTGGGGCTACTTGTGCCCACATTTTTCCCAGTTTATTTATGGCATCTTATGAATCCAGATTTGTTATTGGTTCAATGTTTTATCAGCACATAAAACTCTATCTCCCTTTTTTAGATAATATATTTATTTTGTAGATGGGACACATTGATTTGGCCACTAATTTTGTGGAATATCTAAATCAGGCTACTATGTTTTTGAAGTTCACTTTCCAAATTAATGACAAATCTATTAATTATTTAGACACTAGTATTTTAAAAGGAACTGAAGGCTTTTCCTCAAACATTTTTTCTAAGCCCACATTTTCTAAGTTATTCGCATTTTGATAGTTATTATCCATCTTCAGAAAATAAAAGCCTTTTTCATGGGCAAATTCTTTGTTTGGCTAGGATGATTTCAGATAAGGATACATTCAGCTACAAAAGACTAAAACTTGAAAATATGTTCCTTCATAAGAACTATCTCCGTGCCCTTGTAAAAAGTATTAGTGATGAAAATGTGGGGGGTTGGGGAAACAAATTCCTTCCTCTTTTGTGGAGGGGTGCAGTATTAAATTATAATAATTCTTATATTGAAACCAGGAAGGCTGTTAAGGATTTTTCTGGACATCTGTCTTCACATTTGAATGCTGAACAGATTGATTTGAATCCACAGTGTACAAGATCCTTAAGCATACAACATAATACTAGCTCAAATATAAAAAGAATTTTGACCAAACACTGGTCCATTCTCAAAGGTGATATGTATATTAAAAACATTGTTGGTGTAGAACCAGTTTTTATTTACAAAAGATCAAGTTGCCCATTCTAAAATTGGACTTACTAACTTTAAGCAGTTCTTTAAATAGTACTGTTATTTTCCTGTTAAGGGTAACTGTAATACTCGAGGAGTGGTATAGTTTGCTCATTTTTTAAGTTGAAAAAACAGAAAAGAAGTTAAGGAAAATGAATGTATGACCACAATTATGATATTACATTGCATAATGATAATAAAGCTTTCTAAAGGCATTCATTGGTCTATGAAAACTTTTGACAATTTTCTTTTATCATTTTTGAAAAAAAAGTGTTTTGACATCTGAGGGGGTTAAAGAATGACAAACTAAAACTTAGGAAACTCTACTGTCATTTAAAATTGAATGCCAACCGGGGGTGAAAGGAAACAGTAGTGTGAGTTAGCCAGGGGAGGAGCATGGGCAGAGGCAGTTGTTGAAAAAATGGTTTCAGAGTATTGTCTTGTAGTAGGCAATGTTAATGGTAGCTCTAATAGTTAAGGGGGTGTTCCAGATTTCAGCTGTTTGATATGAATAGCGTCACCAGCACTGTTATTAGATTTGTTGTTGTTGTCTGTCGGCTTTTCCCGGTTAGGGGTCGCCACAGCGGAACTCCGGTCCACTAATGATTGGCAGTAGATTTTCATGATGCTGAGTTGCATTAGATTTGGATGCTTGAAAAATAAATTTATTAGAGGATCATAAGACACAGTTATTGGAATATGGTGGTAGAATGTTTTGGAGAGTGGGCATTTTTTTCAGGATGATATATTGGTCTGTGGGCCATTGTGAGCTGAGTATAAGATAAGTGATGAAGTAAATCTAATCAGGTGAGTTGTTTCAGATCTCAGTAATAATGGGACTTGTGTGAAGAGTTTGTGGCAAATTTGGCTATTTTATTGTAGCAAGCCTCTAGTTTTCCAAGATCTGTGCTCTTTAAACCGTTAAGTATGGGTGAGGCATAAATAAGTGTGGAGGGTAGGAGGGTTCTAACAATTGCCATTTTTGTTGAGTCTGATAGGAATGGTTTGCTTCTATATAGGGAACCTAATTTTATATGTACCTTCTTTATAGTTTGGGATATGTGGATGTTAAATTTCATATTGTTGATTGTGAGACCTAGGAGTTTCTTTTTTTTTGAGGGGGGTACTATAGTTATAATAGTATTAATCATAGAAGTTATATAAAAATCAGGGGGAGGATCTATAGCTTTATTGGGTCAAAAGAGCATGAATTTGGTTTGGTTTTGGATTTATAATTAGCTGTTAGTAAGAGAGCCAGGATTCAGTTGCAGACTGTTATGTTATATTTATTTTTTTTTAGTTTTGGAGGTTGGCAGCAGCACAGATAAGAGTAGAATCATCTACATACTGACCAAGGAAAGCAAGTAGGGTGGCAGTGTGAATGTTGTTAGTAAAGATACTGAAGGTTGTTCGTAATGATACCAAAGAGAAGGGGACCTAGGATAGAGCCCTGTCTGACCCCCAGGTTAACATGTAGTGCAGGAGATAGGACTCATTACCATTTAACAGCTTTCTGTAAACCAGTTAGAAAGCTATGGAACCATGCAAGGGAAGGGTGGTTGAGTATTAAGTCTGTGACTTCTATTAGTAATTTCTGGTGGGAGGTGGAGTCAAAGGCTTTAGACAGATCTAGGAAGATGGAAGTTACCAGTTTACCTTCACTCCTATGTTGATTGATGGTATTGGAAAAACTCAGGACTGTATTGGTTGTGCTATGGTTGGGTTGAAATCCATGTTGGGAATCAGCCAGTAGGTTGTTGGATAACTGTGAGTGAATGCATTTTTCTAATATTTTGGATAGTGGTGATAAGACAGCTATAAGCCTATAGTTGCAGAGTTCAGTAGAGTTACCTGTTTTGTGGATTGGGATTATGTATAAGATTTTCCAAGTAGGTGGAACATGGCGTTCTGAAAGTGAGCAATTAATGAGAATGGAAATAGGGTAGGAGACGGCATCAGCTGCTATTTTAAGATATTGTGCTGATAAGTTGTCAGCAGCTATGGATGTACGTTTAAGTTTCTTAAGTAACTTATTCTCGGGTTTTAAATGAGTCTGTTTATTATTCCAGTTGTTCTCTGGTGGGAGTTTATTTTTAAACATTGTTTTTAAGTGTTGTGCTTCAGCCATGTTTCTGCTTCGGTACATTTATAGTTTGTCTTAACTTACTGATGGTATTAGTTGGAACAGGTTTAAAGAAGATAGTGTTATCATGATCACTGAAGCTGTCAGGGAGGCAGCCAGATTTTCGAGAGTGGGAGGGTTTGTTGGTTAGGGTCTAGTCTAGGATAGTCAGTCTTTTGGAGGTTTTTTCTTTTCTGGTTGCTGTTTGAATAAGTTGGGTGATGATGTATTAAAAAGTTAGACAGGTTTTCAGAATTACTGGTGAGCCAGTCAGTGTTGAAGTCCCCATTATGATCATTTTTTAAGGAATGGTTAAGGATGTCCAGTGGACTATGTCTTAAGATTATTTCTGGGAGGAATATAGACACTTATCATTGCTAAATGTTTACTGTAGTTGATTTTTAGTTCAGTTTAAACCCCAGCATTATTGAAGTCCGAGATGTTTTTTTCCATATGTTGTAGTGTGAAATTGTTTTTAAATATAATGGCTGTTCTGCCCCATGTTTGTTTTTTCTGTCTAACCTATGTATGTTGTAGCCAGCATTATTGAAGTCCGAGATGTTTTTTTCCATATGTTGTAGTGTGAAATTGTTTTTAAATATAATGGCTGTTCTGCCCCATGTTTGTTTTTTCTGTCTAACCTATGTATTTTGTAGTCTGGGAGACTAATATTGTTATTTTCTATTCCTGGCCTCAGCCAGGTTATTGTTAGCATAGTAATGTCAGGCAAGAACAGCGAGAGAGTGGCATGGAGTTCATGAACTTTGTTGACTACACTTCTGAGATTCATGTTTAAGAGGAGGAGATCAGATCCTTTCCCGGTTTTATTTAATACACTCTGAGGCTGTGTTGTAGATGAATTAGAGGGTTCTAGAAGTTTGATTTTTAGGACAGGGATTGCGTGGATATCACCAATATGTTTAAATTGAGATGCTATATGCATAAAAGATTTAAAGAGCTTTGCTATGAATTTCTCATACTTGAGAAAGATGTGAGGTCTGGTGTTTGTAAGGAGGAGGGTTTGTTTCACCTGCTTTGTAAGTGAAGTATTATAAAGGTTAGGTGATATCACAAGGGTAATGAGATTTGCTTGTAGTGGATAGGGTGATGAGCTAGTAAAGGAGGAATGATAAATGGGTAGCTGAGTATGATAGGAAGTTAAATGAGCAGCTAGTGAAAGAATTATTAGAGAGGTTGAGCATAAGAGTAGCATTTTGGTTTTGGCGTTTGGGAAGATGCACTAGAAATTAGTATTAGTAGTGAAAAGTTATGTGTAGTGGAAATAGTGCTTCTGAATTGTGTAGAGATAAGTAGAGTGAGGTATGAGTGGTGTAATGGCTGATGACAGATGTTATGGAGTTGGGGAGAGGTGTAGTGGAAGCGGTTAAGAACAGTGATTGGTCTGGTAGGGAGAAGATATTATTGACAGTGAATTCTGAAGTATGAGTTTTGACTGGTTACAGGTAAATAGAGGAGGAGCTGTATAACGTTAAGTTTAGGTGTAGTGGGGGTGGGTGGGAATTGGGAGTAGGGGAGCGGAGTGAGCCTGAGCGGAGTGAGTGTGAGCAAAGTGTGTAGAACCTGGGCTCACAGAGGAGCAAGAAGCTGTAGGCAGCTAAGAGCCAGACTTTACCAAAACTCAACTCTGCTTAGCTACATTGCTTAAAGTAATTGTTATACAGTGTCTTGTTTTAAAAATACAGCATGTATGATCACAAGGGTAGTTATTAAGTATGCCGTGGATGGCAGACTGGAGTGTATCTCACTTATACAGTTTATTCTGTTCACTTTCAATTAAATACAGTGATATTTAGTGATAGGAGCGGGAGACGTAGAGTGAAAGGTGAGGATAATTTAGTGACTAACGTCCCTGTGACTGTGCATGCCACTTCCAAATTTGTTTTAAAATTAATGCAGAGGCTTATTGCATATAAAGAGCAGGATCTCTGTAGCAATAAAGACATACATTTTACTGCACATATGCTCTGTCCCTGTAGGTTTGTCTTTGGGTTTTGTAGACTCACTTACAGGGAGATGCCAGGAAGCTGAAGCCTAGCCTGATGGATGGGGAGATGCTCAAGGTGATTCTAGCTGTTAAGGGAAATTTTACTGCTTGTACACTCTGTCCCTACAGATTTACCTAGTGGGTCCCACAGACTCGCATAGAGGGAGATGCCAGCAAGTTGAAGCCAACTTGAGGTAGGGGGACATGCTGGAGATGATTCTAGCTGTTAGGGGAAATGGTGAGCACACAACACTGAGGGACACCTGTGTAGCTTCTTTTAAAACCTCCTATGAGAATTCATCTACTTAGGATTTCTTATGTGGTTTTATGTGATTTCAATTTAGATATTATTAATCATGTCTATTTTAATTAAAACATCCTCACTTTTTAACATATAATTATTTGTGCATTTTTCATCCTTTTTGTGGAGTGCGAGTTTTTATTTTTCTGTTGTTTGCCTTTGTTTCTCCTACCTTTTTTATAAGTTCACTATAAGCAGTACTACCTACTTTAGAGACCTCAGTTTCTACTGCAACATAAATAGAATATGCAAGAAGGATAGATGTGTCTCAGAGACAATACCACTTCACTGGAACCAACTTCCTCTCCATGTGACGTTAAGCATGTCACTTACTTTATGCAAGTGCAACCTCAACTATTAGATTAGAAACTGTACTTTTACTCCTGATATACCACCTTTGTCAGTAATGGAAAGGTGGAATCATGTAAATAACATACTCCAGAGTTATGGTTATTTAAACTTGCTATACAAGGGTTACCAGGTAATATTAAAGGATAAGGGTTGGGAGGGTGGCCTAATGGTTAAGGTGTTTGCCTTAACAAGGCAGTTAGCTTAGTACTAATCTATGAACCTATGAACCTATAATCTCACCTGGGATTATGCAAGAGTTCCACAAAATATAGGTGCTTTGATAGAAAACTACTAAGGCTATAGATTTAGTGTGAATTCATGGCTTGGCTGCTAAATATCTCCAAAGATAAGTAATATGTATCTATGAAAACTGAAAAAATGAATATCTTAACATATGCAATAATACAGATAAAGAGTAAAAAATAAATTATTTACCAAATACCACATATTTCTAGCTTCAGTCTTATAGTCATGTACCATACATTGCAACACACAGACATTTAAATATACAGGTAACATTCTTTAGCTATTCCTATAATATTTGCAACACCAACACAGAAGCATTTCATTTGTAGGAGTCAAACCTTGTCCATTCATATTAAATAAGCGTAGAGTAAAGCAGACATCCTTAGGCTACACTATGAATTGATCACAGGTTTATGAACATTTTGTAACACACTCAAAAACTACATTTGTAAATCTCTGATTAGTTTATTCACATTTAAAAGTAGCTCCTACAGTAAGGAAATGTCAGGGGGAACATAAAACTGAATCTTTTCCACCAATTAAATATTTTATTTAAAAAAAAACAGTAAGCCAGTGCTCATGAAATAGCATTTTCTTCTTCTTATTTTGGCTTTTTCTGGTTAGGGGTCGCCACAGTGGATCACCTTTCCACTCATGATTGACAGTGGAGTTTTACGGTGTCGAGTTGCCAGCCACTGGGCTTCCACAGAAGGCACACACATGCACACACTCATGCCTAGGGCCAATTTTAGAGAGTCCAATCCACCTACCGTATGTCTTTGGGATGTGGGAGGAAACCGGAGCACCCAGAGAAAACCCACGTGACCACAGAGAGGACATGCAGACTCTGCACAGAAGGGATTTAGGATTTTAAGCAGTTATATTGTATATAACCCAGACTGTACAACAAGCAGATGATATTGTTTATCCATATTTGACTTTTTAAACCATAAAATCCTTTTTTTTTCTTATTACAGGTGCTGCAAAGGTGAGCAGAAGTCAAAGTGCAGCATCCTTTAATGCTCCCAGTGAGTAGTTTTATCTTCTGTTTAATTTTTTTGCTATATATTTGTTATTTATTTCATGTGCTCACCAACAAATCATATTGATTCCCAAAACTGAATACCCATCTAGGGAAACATGAAAAACAATTTAAAAAAAGACAGAAAAGGAATACAAAATGGAACTTCTAACTAACATTGGGAAATTTGCATTGGACTGATCAGAATGTCATGGACAGACACTTGTATGAAATATGTGCTTTTCCCAACCACCCTGTATATGGAGTTATGCATAGCCTATCTATATCCTCTGTATTTTGTTCTAATCAGCTCCAAGACTGGCATTACTCTGAATAAACAAATTTATTTTATTTAACATTTGTTTACTGGGAAAGTCTGACTTGGAATGAAGCCAATTTTCAGTGGAGGCTTGGGGAGAAACGCTCCAGACGCATGTCTTTGTAATGTAGGAGGAAACCGGAGTACCCAGAGAAAACCCACACAAATGCAGGGAGGACATGCTGACTCTGCAAAGAAGGCACTACAGCTGAGAATCAAACTGGAGAACCTTTTGCTGTGAGGCGACAATGCTAACACTGCACCATTGCACCATCCAAATAAATGTGCTTTCCTTAAAAATTAAAAACTTTAAACACCGATCAAATAAACCAAAGGCAATATGGTAAAAAATAACCAGCTAGGTGAAGGACAACAATACAGTCTCATTTTTATAATATTAAAATGTCATAAACAATGTATACCATTTTGCAGTGCTAATAGTAAATTATATCCCACTTTCAGATGAACAGATCATACCCCATCCACTAGCAGAGAATCTTAGCTCAAATTTCATATCCTCACTCCTCCTGTATTTTCAGATCACTTACAGATCAATACACTTCACTCATGTCTCCTAGTTACAAATCTCAAGGGAATATCCGAGGGCAGAAGCAATGTATTTGTGGGGCCAGGTAACATTCCAGTCTGCCTACTGGTCAAACCGAACATGACTTCCTGGATCCCTTACATAAGTTATTCAATATGAGACTCAAAAAGGCTTCATAGCATGTGATTGGAGGACAGCAACAGTCATTCCCTTGCATAATGGTAGGGATTCACTTGTTCCGGTAGTTATACACCTGTAAGCCTGACCAGTCTCATATATTATGCTAGGGAAAGAAACAATGTGCAATTAATATATTAGGATATGAGGAACATAGTGACTGTTGACCTAACTCAATTTAGATTTGTCAAGTGCAGGTCCTTCTTACTTAACCTGGTCGACCTCTTCAAAGAAGGTACTTAAGTAATGGATGAGGGCAAAACGGTGCATGTCTAGACATCTAGACAAAGCCATTAAACACCTTCCCCTTTTCATTCATAGTTAGTAAACTCTTCCATCTTAATGTACATCCATTTGTAACTCCATGAATAACAACGTGTGTCACTAATAAAACACAAATAATTGGGGGGATGAATCCCTTCCCACCAAAAGGCCAGTCACCAGTGCAGAATCCCAGGACTTGGTCCTCAGTCTCCTCAGTTTTGTTATCAACTTTTCAGATGTCAAGGCAAATGATAAGGTCTTATGGGTAACAAAGTTTCCTAACAAGTGTAAACTGTGTGCCATCATGAACACTCTAGAAGCCATCAATAGCATTCAGCAAGGCCTGGCACAAACAAATAACTATTGCCAACCATGGTTCCAAGCTAGAAGTGCATAAATGTATCCTTTCTAAAGCAAGATTTCCCTTACACCTATTACACTGACAACATTCTCCTGAAAATTGACCCAGCTGTGAGGGGCCAATGAGTGTTTATTTTTGCAACATATATCATAGGTAATAGGATCATAGGAAGTTACTAAACTAATGGCCCTGGGGCCCTTACAAGCCTAGCCAAGAGTTTATACCCAAAAAAGAAACCTCATTCAGCACCTGTCCCCCTGTCAATGAGGGACACAGATGGAACCCCTGGGACAAATTTGTGCTTTCCCATCCACTTATCAAGGTTGCACTTGAAGAGGGTCAGCGAGATACTCTGTTTGACAGGGATGTACCTTACAAGACACCTGCAACAACTGGAAAGACCACAGAAGTTCCTCACCAAGAGGATCACTGGCCTCAAGCAGATGCCCTATGCAGCTCGACTGAAGAAACTTCAGCTGTACTCAGTTGCATACTGCCTACTCAGAGGTGATCTCTGCCTGACATACAAGGCCATGTCCAACCCAGAATTGATAGACATGCTCCATCTAAAGAAAACCATATACCCTCGAGCCACATGCTCCAGGGATCTAAACCTCATCACAACAATAAATAGGACGAGCTGGAGGGATAGATTCCTGTCCCAGAGACTTCCCATGCTCTGGAACAAGATTCCAAGCTACATTAGGCAGAGCTCTTTGCTAACCATCTTCAAGAGAAACCTTGATGAGTGAATTGGAAACAGAAAGTTTACCCCAGGGATCACTTCAATGGCTCTGCTGGACAGAGGCACAGGGAACTAATCTAAGGGTGTGGCGAAAGCCAACACATTCTGGCTAGGCTTATAAATGCCTTCAGGCAGATAGCCAATACCTACCTATGAACCTACGAACATGTATGGAAAGTCTATTCCAGAGATGGAGAAGCCTCTGGGAGAGAAACCTGTCACTCCAGCAGGTTTTATTGACTTGACTTTAAGCCTTTTGAATGGGTAATGCAAGAGGAGTTAGAGTTATGGATATGAAGTATCTCTAGCAGGGCAGAATGACATATGACCTTGTAGGCGATACATAGATCACCTCTGAGCAATCTGTACGATACTGAGTAAAGTGATAGTGATATGAGCCTGTCCACATAGTACAGGTGTTGGAGACCATGGATTCTCTTTGTGAAGTATTTCTGTAGCCTTTCCAGTTGGTGCAGGTGTTTGGAGAGGTACATACCAAACTGGGTGTTATACTCAATTATTTTCCTAATGGGGAAGGAGTATAGAGAGGTAATAACCTCCTTTTTTCTGGATACAATCCGTTTACTTATGAGATGAGCCAAGTAAAAGGCTTTTCTGACCATTGCCACTACATGATAGCCAAATGTGAGATTGTTGTCAACCTGAGTTCCCAGGTCTCTCACCACAGGTTGTATGCTTAGGGAGTTGCCATTGATGTAGTAATCAGTAGGGGCGATATTTTTGCCGAATGGACTTCCTACAAATATCAGCTGTAGCTATAGACTACCCGGTCTCTGTTCTCATAAATAGGTCTCTATCAGAATGCAAAGTACCTACCTTTTGGAAAACATCTTATATTGTTCCAGTGTACAAAGGAGGTAACTCCCTTGACTTCACCAACTATCGTCCAATAGCAATCCTGTCACGTCTATCCAAAATATTAGAAAGAGTTATTCATACCCAACTAATGCAGTTCCTCCAAAATAGCCTACTATGTATATCCCAGCATGGCTTTTGACCTTCCCACAGCACCACAACAGCACTACTATCATTCACCAACATAGTGAACCACCATAGAACCATGGGTCTATTCGTATCTTCCATATTCTTAGATCTGTCAAAAGCCTTTGACATGGTTAACCATAGAATGTTTCTTGATAATCTCCCTACCCTAAATATTAGCACCTCCTCTATATCATGGCTCAGCAGCTATCTATCAGGTTGTCAGTAAGCAGTTTTATGGCATGACCAGGTGTCTCCCCCACTACCAGTTACAAGCGTATAAAAAAGTCAGCGTCCCTGCTGAATGGTACTGCACCAAAAGGAATACAAGGTAATGAAGCAACATAGTGTAGTACCAAAACACGGAGGAGCAAACAATCGTCCAAAGAAATACTGAGAACGAAACAAAGCACAATGGCAGCTCTAAAATGTGCAAAAACTTTTAATGGAAATAAAAATGGCGTGGTGAGCTGCTGCTGGTCCATCCACGCTTCATCAGATAGTTTATCAAGTGGAAACTTAAAGTTTATATACATCCGCTAAAGCGCGGGAAGACCTTCTCATTATTCAATTAACATAAAATCAATCTATATTTAAAAAGACATAATATGCAATATAAAAAAACACGTATTTCTACATTTCTTATTTTACAATATATGAAATGCAGTAGATAGAAAACGAAACTAATATCGTGTGGAAAATCCTATTGTTAATAAAGCATACTCGATATTAGAAATGTATTGTGAACATTACAATAATGCAGTGTATAACTAATTCATCTATACAGCTTAAAACTTCATTGAATAAATCATAACATATGTCACTAAATGTTACTAAAGTATATATAAGACATTAAAAAGTAGCATGTCTGAAAAATAACTGAGAGGATGTGACTTATTTCATAAAAACACTGTGATAAAATGCAAGTTGGTAAATATATATGAAGTTGATGGCAGACTATGAATGTGTGGATGGCACCTGAGATGTGAGCTATGGTGCAACATGATAGACGGAGTATAAGACAGAAGATATATATGTATGTGAATACACATAAACTGAGATAAAAATCAATAATATGTCCAAAATGAAAAAATGTATGTACAAACCGCTGCATGACTTATGTATAAACATATAAAAATGTATGAAAATGTATGTAGAGTATATTGGAAAATGCATTGTATGACCATCATAAAATATAACACAACTAGGCAAGTAGGATAATGTGTATAAAAGCCATATATTCACTTCTTAGATATTAATGCTGGTTTGACAGAAACATGGATGTTGATCCCTGGTTCTATGTGTGCACCCAATTGGTTTGACATGGTTAACCATAGAATGTTTCTTGATAATCTCCCTACCCTAAATATTAGCACCTCCTCTATATCATGGCTCAGCAGCTATCTATCAGGTTGTCAGTAAGCAGTTTTATGGCATGACCAGCTGTCTCCCCCACTACCAGTTACCATAGGCATCCCACAAGGGTCTGTCCTTGGCCCCTTGCTATTCTCTCTATTTACTAACCAGAGCTCCACATCCTCACCCACTGCCTCAGTAGTACAATACGCAGATGACACCACCCTTATATGTGCAGCCCTCACCTTGAAAGAACTACAAACCCTAACCCAAGATGACTTTACCCTAGCTGAAACTTGGTTCACCGATATGAAACTCATTCTCCATCCCAAAAAAATAAATAAACTGATGCTTTTCGGCCCAGGTAGAGCCCCACCTCTAAATAATAACTTCACCACCAACTCAAAAGATAACATTCAAATGAGTCCAACCACACACACCAAATTGCTAGGTGTAGAAATCGATAATAACCTAAAATGTACCAAACTTGAAAATGGAAGCCTGCAAGACGATAAACCTCAGCAGATGCACCAATTCCAGACACAGTGACGCTGATAAACTGCAAGTTAAAATTTTATTTTAAGCTCAACAGAAATAGGCTTTTCGTCAGTGTCCCACACCAACTTCATCAGAAAAAACAAACAACGCATTCAGCTTACACCTTAATAAAAAGCTCATAAATCACATGACTACTTAGCAATTAAGCCAATACATTCACAACACCTGCTCAAACCCTTCCCTGAGGACTCAGCCTTACTGCACAAGCAGTAAAAGGAATATCCATACTTGTGTAAGACATGCTGAAATAGATAAAAAATAGGTGAAGAAATTAAAATGGATGCAATCTACAAAAATAAATACAATAAAATTACCTAACCAAACTTCTTAGTTTTAAAATACAAGAAATGGATAACATTCCATTTAAGCCTGGATAATGATAAGCTTCTAGTTTTAGCTGCCAAATTAATTCCTTTTGCTCTAAAAGTAACTTATCTGGACCCCCCTCCCCCCTATTGGAAGGAACTACCTGATCAGTGACTGAAAAAGTAAATTCATGACCCGGGTATTCCTTAACATGTCTGGCAAGCGCCTTCTCCATCTTCTCTTTTTTGATGGCATAAAGGTGTTCTTAAAGGCATTCCTGAAGTTTCCTGTCAGTTTTTCCTATATAAAACACCGGGCATCAAGAGCACCTAGCCAAATATACCTCATGTTAACTGGCTCAGTTAAATCTACCCCTGATGGGGTATTTGGTCTCCCCAATACTAAAAAAGGTACCTGCTTTAATAAACCTACAGTATTAACACATATTGCATTTGTACATCCCCCTAAACAGGGTATGGTTCGATTTCATCTGTAGAATACTCTTCAGATTCAACCCCCTCCTAAACACCACCTTGGGTGTAATCTCAAACCGTGAGTTACCTTGCATGTCTAATTGTAAAATACTCCAATTTTTCTTTATTATGGAGGAAATGTCCCCTGCATCAACAATGAAAGTTGTAATAAAACTGCAAAGGTAATTCTCATGGGCTTGCATATGGGATGGTTCGGGGTTCTGAGGTGCTACATTATTGCCCAAAATTGGTACGTAGAACCCATTCTTCCTCTTACCGCAAACTTCCTTGACCAATTCTGATATGAGATGGTCCGGGTATCTCCTGTTCAAAAAAAGGCCACGAATAAACTCACATTCTTCAAGGAAGTCGCTGAACTTGGACACCATCCTCGCCACCCTCACCAACTGCCTCTTTACTATCTACGTCTTCTGATGGAAGGGGTGACTGCTCTCTAAATGTAAATAACTGTTAGAAAAAGTTACTTTGTGGTGAATTTTGGCAGTAAAACAGCCTAGAGGGATATTCTTAAATAACTCCACATCTAAATAAGAGATCCTCTCCTTGGAAAAATTGAATGTAAATTTCAAAAAACTAGTTATTGAAACTATCTAACAGTGTCTCAGCCACTTCCCTCTCCCCCGTAGGATGATAAAAATATCATCCAAGAATCTAGTGTAAAGCAGGGTTGTTGTGGCTTGGGAGCCATGGCTGACGTACAACCTGAGCCTTCACGGCAGGCGGGAGCGGGAGATTTAACTGTTTTGATCAATCTGCTCACCCAGAAGGTTGATTCTCTTGTATGGAAGATTTGGTGGGGTCCTCGCAGCCTTTGTTTGGCAGTGACATTCTCCAGGGGAGGACTCCATCTTCCAACCTTGTTGGGGCTCAACTTTTCCAGTCGTCAGTTACAGCAACGGATGTTTGTGGTGCGAATGCGATTGGTGAACAACTGCAGAATAGACTGACAGGGACTGACTGTAGAGTTTCTGCTGCTTCACCGCATTTGGATACCAGCAGATCGGATGGAGTCGGTATAATAGAAGCAATGGGGATGAGTGATTCGTTGCAAGACCAGGTATGGTCTAATTTAAGCATTTGGTTAAATCGGCCATTTTTGTTCAACGAAGTATCAGAAGGGAGCCTTAGTCATCCAGGCTCTTTAGGGGAATGGACTTGGCGCAGAAATTAAATATGTTTGACCACAAATTAATAAAGATGAGGAAGTTACAGCTGGAAGTAGCTTACTTCAAGGAGTGCCAGCGGTCCAAAGTGGTTTCCAAGGGGCTCCGATCATGGCAGTATCCTACAGGATTATAGGAAGGCTCTGCCTTCCACAAGGATTTACTTTTGCTGTTCGATAGACACGGCTTTGAATTACTTAATTTGATTTGTAAATATTATAAAGAGGCCATCAGTGTATTGTCTGGGGAGCTTACCATGCTGGATGAGACTGTAAGACATGATTCTAACTTTACCAGATATAGATACGATTACGACCGTATTTTCACCAGCATCGATCAGCAATTGCATAAAATCAATTCTAATAAAATTAGGAAACTTCAGAGGGACTTGAAGGCTTATAGGGAGGGGGTGGCTTGTCCCAAACCATCCAGATCCCAAGGCAATTTTTTATCTCCAGCTGCCTTTTCCTTCGGTCCTACACCAGCAACAGATACTTCTAGGACCAATAGGTCATCATTTGGGAATGAGGTGAATGCTCCTGGTGGTTCAGTCCAACAGAACCAGACTCGGCACAGTGACTGGTTGTCTTCTCGGAACCAACCATCTGATTTAGCACCAGAAGCCGAGGATCAATATTTTCAGGACAATGCCTCAACCCATCAACCCTCTCCGGGGAGGAGGCAGAGATACAGAACCAGGAGGAGGAATTAGGTTTGCCTGTCTTTTCTACAGTATTCCCAGTAATGTGCCCGTGTCAGATTGTTACCAACACTGGAAAGGACTTTAAGATTTACAACTATTCAGGGTTTGTTTTTACCCCACTATTGGTGGATCTCCTGGCTAAGGGTTTGACATTTGTACCCAGTAGGAGGGCAGATGTGGCCAATACCTTGATTGATGTCAAGCTTTTTATTAGAAAGCTTAATTTCCAGCTTCTTTTTGGTGATCAGGTCATGATGCCGACGGTTTTTCACATTCCGAGTACATTTACTCCCCCTTTACATCATTCTCTTTGTCTTTTTGAACAACTGTACGACTTAGACATTCGTCATTTATTGAAATGTAAACGAATTGTCCCTTATAATATCAACAAAGATGAGAAGTGTCTTTTAGAATTCTTAATCAATTCTTCTGTGAGGGTTATGCAGCCAGACAAGGGGGAGGACTGGTAGTGGTGCAAGAGGTTCATTATATTCAGAGAATGGAAAATATTCTGGCATCTGAAACCTATAGAGAGGTTTCGAAAAATGAGTTGAATCAGAGTGTGACCAGGGTCTGTACTTATTTTAATGACATGTTCATTAATGGAGTCATTAATGTGGAAGTTTTTAACTATATATGTACCCCTAACCCCAGGATACCTGTCCTGTTTGGCAATCTAAAGATTCATAAGAATGTGCATGACCCCCCCCCCATGCGCCAGTTGGTGAGTGCAAGGGGCAGTGTGACTTATGCTGGGGTGAAGGTGGTGGACACGATTTTGAAAAAGTATGTGTCCAGTGAGTCCCACATTTCTAAAGACTCCTGGTCATTTCTTGAGAGGGTTAATTGTACTCCTTGCACTGGGGAGAGTAATTTCTTGACAATCAATGTTATTGATTTGTACTCTTCCATCCATCATTCCATAGCGTTAGAATGGATTGAAGCTATCATGACCATTAAACAGGCACCTGTTGGAGACATTCTGATGGTGAGGGAGTTATTGGACATCATTCTGACCTGCAATCTAAGAAGTTTGGTTAGGTAATTTTATTGTATTTATTTTTGTAGATTGCATCCATTTTAATTTCTTCACCTATTTTTTATCTATTTCAGCATGGCTTACAAAAGTATGGATATTCCTTTTACTGCTTGTGCAGTAAGGTTGAGTCCTCAGAGAAGGGTTTGAGCAGGTGTTGTGAATGTATTGGCTTAATTGCTAAGTAGTCATGTGATTTATGAGCTTTTTATTAAGGTGTAAGCTGAATGCGTTGTTTGTTTTTTCTGATGAAGTTGGTGTGGGACACTGACGAAAAGCCTATTTCTGTTGAGCTTAAAATAAAATTTTAACTTGCAGTTTATCAGCATCACTGTGTCTGGAATTGGTGCATCTGCTGAGGTTTATCGTCTTGCAGGCTTCCTTTTTCAAGTTTGTTTTGTTTTGTGGCATTCCAGTTTTTTTGTAATAACCTAAAATGTGACATCCACATAGCACAAACCATCAAGAAAGTTAAAAAAAGCTTGGACTTCTCTACAGAAACAAGCAGTCTATCACTAAACATGCCAAAGTGAACATTGCAAGGACTCCCCTTTTATCCATACTTCCCTATGGCTCCCCCATCTTGACTAATCTCCACCAAACTGAACTAAATAAAATGGAATCGTGCTATAACAAGATTGCTAGATTTGCAACTGAAGCCCCATATAGGTCCCACCACTGTCTTATCTCTTAAACAGCTCAATTGGCTTGAGTTGCCTGAAATTCTTCTACTCAATCAACTCTCTACAACACACAAGCTCTATTACCATCCTGGCAAAACCCCTGCTCTTCAGCAACTGATCCCACACCATATTCCCCCTAGAACTTTAGGATCTAGTAACCAGAACCTCATAAAGGTCATGAAACATAAAAATGCTGGTAAATCCCTCCTTGCCAGCATCATCGCCAGAACCTGGAACTCACTGCCAGACCAAATTACTTCTACTATCTCCAATAGTTAATTCAAAAAACTTCTGAAAGCCCACTACTTAAATAATTGGTTACGCTCATGCCACCACCCTGTATAAGCCAAGACATTAGAATGCTTCACAGTCTCCACTAAGTATATTCAACTTCTCCAAAATTTGGCAACCCACTGCTATTATCTTACAAGAATTTTTAACTCACTTATCCAACATAATGGACCTGTTAAGTGTATTTGTAAATACTAAATTAACTGCCATTTTATAAATAGTATTTCCTAACTACAATGTGTAGCCTTGCTATATTAACTATATTGTGCATCTTTGCTGTTTTTTTCCCTATAAATATGCATTATTTTTTTTCTTCATGTATTTGTGATATTATAGAACTTTTCAACTCGGGCCTCCGCTGAAAATGGATATGTATCCAGTCAGACTATCCCGGTAAACAAATGTAAAATAAAATAAAATAAATAATACATTTTTTTGCATTTAACTTAAGGCCATGACTTTGACACCAGTCATTTGTTGCTGTGACACCCTTTTGCAATATGTTAATATCATTTGGGGAGTCAGTGACAACACCCAACTTACAGTCAATCACAAACTTGGTCAGCCACTGGCCTTTTGTCATTGCCTGGACCTCTGAGAAGTAGATCCCAGGCAATAGGATTCCCAGGACAGATCCCTAGGCAACACCACTAGTGATAGGTCTGATGTCGGAGGTGAAGGCTCCTATTTTGACCTTGTGGGTCCTATCAGTGAACCAGTTGGCCACCCACTAGATGAGATAGGGATTTATGCCACATTGTGTTAGCTTTTTGATGATGCCCAAGTGGGGGATTGTGTCAAAGGCTTTGGCCAAGTCAAGGTAATCTGTATGTACTGACTTTCTCACTGTTGTGAGGAAATGCTTCTTTAAAACTCAGATTATTAGCAACAATATGGCAGCCAAATCCATGGAGGTGATCATTTTGCTTTATGCTGCACTCATTGGGCCAATCATTGAATATAATGCCCCATAAGCATAAACCTCTGCAAACCATCTGACTCACCCTGAGTGACCACAGCATTTCCTTAAGAATAAAATCATGGGATTAAATCATAAATGCTGTGGTGACTGCTTCAAATCCCAGTTCTTCTCCTCAGTGTCCTAAAGGCTGTGAACAGGAGATCTTTGCCTCATGTACAAGGTAACAACATCCTTTTAGACCTTCTACACATCCAAAAGTTCACTAGTGGCAGAAGTCCCACTTTACAGACTTCAATTTCTACTGCAAATTAAACAGAACATGCAGAAGGGATAGATATGTCACACAAAGAATGCCACTTCCCTGGATCCAACTTCCTCTCCACATGAAGTTAAGCATGTCACTTACTTTGTACAAGTGTAACTGCAATGTATGGATTAGAAATTGGACCTTTACTCCTGATCTATCACCCTTTTCCGTAACGGGCAAGGGGAATCATGTAAATAACATATTCCACAATTACAGTTATTCAGATTTGTTAAACAAGGGGTTGCACAAAATACTAAAGGATTATCTCTCCTGGAATTATGCAAGAGTTCCACAAAATGTACGTTCTTTGGTACTAAACTACTAAGGCTAGAAATGCAATGGGAATTTATGGCTAAGCTGCTAACAATCCTCAAAGAAGAATAGGCAAATAAGTATATATGACCATTTAAAACTATGATCCTAAAAACATATGTAATAATGCAGATAGAGTGAAAAGTAAATCATTTACTAAAAAAAACAGATATTTCTAGCTTCAGTCTTATTGTCACATACAATAAATTTCATTAAACAGGTATTTAAATACGCAGTTAACACATTTTTTTTATTATTTCTATATATTCATAAGACTAACAGTGAAGCATTCAGTTTGTGGGAGTCAAACTTTTTCCATTTATATTAAAAAAAGCACTGAGCAAAGGAAGCATTCTTAGGCCGTACTATGAACTGATAATACGTTTATGAATATTTTGTAACACACCCAAACAACTGCATTTGTAGATCTCTGATTTGCTCATTCACATCTACAAGTAGCTCTTACAGTAAGAAAATGTCAGGTGGAATAAAAAAACATCTTTCCCACCAATTAACTTTCTGTATTTTAAAAACAGTAAGCCAGAGCTCATGAAATAACATTTTATTTAATTTACTTTCCTTTTGCTTAGCAATTTTATACAATTGAGTTTAGTAAAAAAAACTCTTCAGGTGAGGCCTTAGGAGAATTCCTCATTTTAGGATTATAAACTGTTATGTTGTATATTACCCAGACTATACAACAAAGAGATGGTTATTTATTCATGTTTTACTTTTTAAACCCTAAAATCTTTCTTTTTTTCTGATTACAGGTGCTGCAATGGTCAGCAGAGGTGAAAGTGCTGCATCCTTTAATGCTCCCAGTAAGTAGTTTTATCTTGTATTTCATATTTTTGCCATACATGTGTTTATTCATTCTGCTCAACAACAAATCATATTCATTTCCAGAATTGGATACCAATCTAGCAAATCATGGACAAGATAAAAAAGACAGGAAAAGTAATACAGAATGGAACTTCTAACTAACATTGAATAATCTGCATTGGGTAGATCAGAATGTCATGGACAGACACTTATATGAAACAAGTGCTATTCCCAACCACCCTATATATGGAATTTTGTATATCCTGTCTATATCCTTTGTATTTTGTTGTAATCAACTCCAAGACTGACCTTACTGTGGCAAAACAAATGTACTTGCTTTCCTTAAAAATTAAAAACTTTAAAAACTGATCAAATAAACCGAAGCCAGATATGATAGAAAATAGTCAGCTAGGTGAAGGACAACCATACAGTCTTATTTTATAGTATAATAATATCAGAAACAATACCCACCATTGTGCACAGCAAATAGTAAATTATACCCCGTTGGAAAAATAAAGAGACTACGATTAATTCGATTTTTTCAATTCTTTACACTAATCTGCAACTCGTTTAAATGGGTTTAAAATGGCAGAGACAACACTAAATAAAAATAAGCAGCGGAGACAAGTTTGCTTAGCGGAGATCTCCGTTGCCATATTTTAAACTTCAACTCTGCGTGAAACCCATTTTAAAAAACAGAGAGAAAGACTAAAAAAAACAGCGAGCTATGTTAAGTGTCTATACAGCTGTTTTTTTTTTAAAATGGCGTAGGAGGAAGTCCGTTAACTTATTTTTTGTTCCATGTTATTTGTTGCATGTGTTTAACATTTATAAACATTAAAAAACAAACTCATTCTGCTGGTTGTGCTTTTATACAACTCTGATGTACCCGGCGCTTGGCGGCCGCGATCAGAGCTGCAGCGGATGCCAGACACATCCGGAAGGAGGGCCCGATAGTCAGGCGGTATACCATTGATTAAGAAAAGTAAAAGTTTCTTTTCTTTTTCTTAAATAAATCGTATAATAATGATAACACCACTTCTGTGGGTGGGTAATGCTTTATACCATTTTTGGCTTTGACCTGGGGAAACCACCCGCCAACCGCGGTGGTATATTCAACATTATGGCGTCGTATTGTGCTACGATCACATTCTCAGACTGAGAGATCATAGCCAATCAACTAGCAGGGAATTATAACTCAAACTCCACACCCTCACTCCTCCTGTATTCTCAGATCAAATACACACAGATACACCCCAGTCATGTCACCCAGTTACAAGTCTCAGACTCAAGGCAACATCTGAGGCCAACGGCAATACATTTGTGGGGCCAGGTAACATACCAGTCTGTGTACTAGTTAACCTGAGCATGACTTGCTGGATCCCTTACAGATGTTATTCAATATCAGACTCAAAAAAGCTTCATGTCAGAGGACTGGAAGGTAGCAACAGTCATTCCCCTGCATAAAGGTGGGGCTTCACTGTTTCTAGGTAGTTAAAGACCTTATATATAATGCTAGGGAAAGAATCAATATGAAATGAATATATTAGGATATGAGTAACATAAGGATGCTGGACTGTCAATTGATAATAAGTTTATGAACATTTTGTAACACACTCAAACAACTACATTTGTAGATCTCTGATTTGCTCTATCATATTTACAAGTAGCTCTTATAGTAATAGAATGTCATGTGGAACTAAAAACTGAATCTTTCCCATGCATGTAGTTATCTGTAATCAAAAACAGTAAGCCTGAGTTTACAAAGTAGCATTTTATTTTATTTTGCTTTCATTTATCAGGTATGTACAACTGAGTTTAGTAACAAAAAAATAAAAAAAACTTTCAGTGGTGGCCTGGGGAGAAAACCTTCAATGATTGCAACCATTTTTAAATAGACATTCAGTAATATACTTGAACAGACTTGAACAGACATTAAATAATGTATAGATTAACAATCAGATATACGTTTCTCAATAGATTACATTTACATTAAAACACAACCAAGTATTACACTATAAAATATATCCATTTGTAGATATCAAACACAGATCATTTGAAGAGGCCTACCAGTGAGTTTTTCAAACAGATAGACTTGATAGCAGGGAACTTTATTTTCAGATATGGATCAATTTATCACTATTGAAACTATGTGCATTAGCCTATCTGCTATTTTAAGATATTTATAGATTATCTTTGGCAGTTATAGTGGGCTTTCATTATTTGAGGAATTGTTTGATGGTGTCTGTGGGAAGTGGTTGGCAGGAAAAATGTTAAAGGAGGTTATTTGATTGAGTAGTGACCTCTAGAGCTTGAGTGTTTGCCTGTTTGGTTAATAGACTGTACAGTTTAAACAACGCAGGAATTCAGTTGGTTGGCTATGGTCTAATTTTGTTTCAGAGTGCTAGTCATTAGTTGTATTACTTCTCCAGGATTTAACAGTTTATTGACTGAGGACCACATGATTACTAGTATGTATGTTTTGATTGACTGAGTAGCACATTTTTATCTTTGGTGAGATGTTGTTTTGTTAGGTTTCTTATTTGTCTGTATTCCAGTTAAGTAATTGACACTGACTCTTTTTTTATTCTGAACAGGGCTTGTGTGTTTAGAACACCTGGAAACATTTTATTGAACTCAGAGAGAACATGTTATATGCAGAGTCTTTAAGGATATCCCTGTTAAGCAGATGCTGTACACTAATAAAAGTGCCTTTATGAAAACTAGTAGGTTTTATTACATGGCCACAGCTATGTATTTTGGGGCTGTTGCTTTGGTACCTTATGATGGAAATTTGTAAATATCATTTAGGCTGTGTGACATAGTTTCATGGTATGACATTTTATTTTGAGGGGGAATTTAGGATCCAGCTGAGGCTGATTGTCTCTCTGTGTTTCTAGTCAGTGTGGTTATAATTTGGGCAATTTTTTACAAATGTATGTTATTGCTAGATTGTATGATTTGCCAATCTATATTAATCTCGAATCTACAGTCACTTGTAACCAAGACACAGGTACGGTTACTATAAAGGCTGTCTTCCCCTTTATCTTGTTCGTTATAGCACTTCCAATAACTCCATAGAAAGAAAAAACGTTCAGCAAAAAACGATACCAGTAGCTCCAACAAAAGGAAACTTTTATTATAACCCAAACCAACTAAAAAGACATGGAAACACGAACTGATTTAGCGCTTTCGTCTCCCACTGGAGACCTCTTCAGAATCAATGAACATAGTTCTTGTAATCCCTTTTATATTGCAATCAATTAATTACAATTATTTAATTGATAAATCAAATAATCCAATTGACTAAAAACGGGCTGGCTATATCATAACAGAGTTAAAACAAGCACGAAAAATGAAAATGATTACTACAGATTTTTGAATGTTATATTATACTGTTTATATTTTACATTTTTTATACTTTATATGTTTAAGGAACATGTTTTTTTCTAACATCAACTCTGGCAGGTGCTGGGGATGTCCTGATTTACTAATGGGGGATGGGGGGGTGAAGTTTTCACTGAACCTGTCTGCCAACAGATTGGTTATATCTACAGCATTTATGTATGTGTTGTTATTGATGGGTGTATATTATGTTGGTGAAATGGCGAAACACCAAATGCTGTTTCAGCGACACATAAAGAACAAAGTATAACTTATGCAAATGGCCAGATCACCAATTTTTTTCCTAGGGAAAAAAATCACTTGGCTGTTGCCGTAAAATTGCCCTTTACCCCACTGTAGTGTGATCTCAGAGTTGGTATATCTAGTTAGAGGAGGTGTGGGGGCAAAGCCCCCCACTTTGTAATGTTTCAGATGGTGTGTCATGTCTGGTTGTCCTACCAATTTTTCTCCCTAAGAAAAAAATCTGACCATTTGCATATTATTGTACTTCACTCTTTATGTGTCACTGAAATGGTGTTTGGAGTTTCGCCATTTTGGCAACATAATATAGACCCGTTATTGACCATCAGGTCAGAGCAGATATGGGTGTTACCTTTCAGATTGTGGATGTAGGTGAAGAAGGCCTTGTGGTTGTCCTTTGTGGATGTGGTCAATTTGGACTCAAAGTTAGCCTTAGAGGATTTCACCAGTGACCTTATTTATTTGTTCTCAGGAGAGATTGCTTCTAACCTGGCACCTGCTCTTTCTTGGTCCTGGACAGAATTTTTTCCTTTTACTATAGAGTTCATTTATTGCATCTGTCCACCAGACAGGTTTACTTTTCATTGAGGAAGAGGATTTGGTCCTGTCAGGTATTGCTGAATCCATACAGCTATGTAGGTGCTCATATATTTGTTTGTTGTAGTGTTGGACACTAGTGCTAGTTTCAGCTGAAGGGATGGTGGCTGAAAAGCTGCTTATACCTGCTCTCAGTGGACTGTAGTCAGCGTTGGAAAAGTGTTTTTGTTTGATCCTGACAAGGAGGGGTCAGGGGAGATGGTGACTTCAAAAGTGGTCGCTTTATGGTCAGATCTTAGGTTCATAGGTTCATACTAGGCTATCTGCCCTAGGGCATTTATAAGCCTAGCCAGAGTGTGTTTGGCTTTCGCCACCCATTTTAAATTAATTTTGCTATGCCCTTTTTCGAGGTTAGTATACTGTGCCTCTGTCTAACAGTGACACAGAAGTGATACCCGGGGTAAACCTACGATCTTCCATCCACTCATCAAGATTCCTCTTGAAGAGAGTCAATGAGGGACTCTGCCTAACCTGGACTGGGATTTTATTCCAGAGTGAAGGGAGCCTCTGGGTTATGAATCTGTCCCTCCAGCATGTCCTATTTATTTCAGTACTGAGGTTCAAGTCTCTCAAGCGCGTAGCTCGATGGGATTTGGATTTTCTGAGGTGCAGCATGTCCATTAATTCCGGGTTGGACATGGCTTTATACGTCAGGCACAGATCACCTCTGAGCAGGCGGTATGCCACTAAGTAGTGCTGGAGGTTCTTTAACTGGGCAGCATATTGCATCTGTTTGAGCCCCTTGATCCTCTTGGTGAGGTACTTTTGGGGTCTTTCCAGTTGCTGCAGGTGTCTGGTAAGGTACATCCCAAAAGGGGCATTGTACTCAATTATGGGCCTGATGAGGGATGAGTAAAGAGGCACGATGACCTCCCCTGATCTAGATGTGAATCCCTTCATGGTTAGGTGGGCTATATAAAATGTTTTTCTAACCACTTTGGCCACGTGGCTGTCAAATGAGAGCTTGCGATCAACTTGGGTCCCCAGGTCCCTAATTACTTCTTCCATACTGAATGGATTACCATCTATGTGGTAATTTGTGGGCACTTTGTTCTTGCCAAAGGGGATGACTGTACACTTTTTGATGTTCAGCTTGAGGCCATGGCTCTGGCACCAGTTGTCTGTTTCTATGAGGCCCTTTTGGAGGATGCTTGTGTCGGCTGGAGAGTCGATTATGGTATCCAGTTTGCAGTAATCTGCAAATTTGGTCAGCCACAGTCCTTCCGTGTTGGCCTGTACCTCCGAGAAATATATACCGAACAAGAGAGGTCCCAGGACTGAGCCTTGTGGGACACCACTTGTAACTGGTTTGGAGTCTGACATGGCTCCAGCAATTCTAACCATGTGGGTTCTGTCCTTGAGCCAGTTTGCAACCCATCTAGTGACATAGGGGTTATATTTAAGCTGGTGAGCTTATCTATAATGCCAGAGTGGGGTATTGTATCGAAGGCTTTTGCGAGGTCCAGGTAGGATGTGTGGACCACCTTCCCCTCGTCAATGGCCTTGTTGACTGTTTCAAAGAAATTGATCAGGTTTAAGAGGCAGGATCTGCCCTTAACAAAGCTGAACTGGGTAGGATCCAGTGTCTGTAGGTCCCCAATATCTTTATTTATGAGGTCCATGATGATCCTTTCCATAGCTTTGCAGACCAAGCTAGTCAGGCTTATGGGGCGATAGTTTCCAGGATCTGTTGAGGCACTACCTTTGTGGAGAGGGACCACTGTTGCTGTACACCACTCTTTGGGTACATATCCTGTAGTAAGGCTGAGATTGAACAGTAGTTTTATGTTTGGGTTTAGCTCTTTTTGGAGTTCATGTAGGATGCAGCCCGGGACACTGTCTGGCCCCATTGATGCTGTGTTTTTTGCTTTGGAGAGGGCGGCTCTTACCTGAGCATCTGAGATGTCAGGGGCAGCACACTGCAGGGATAGATATTTGCCCTTTTGGTGGGGAAGGGGGGGAGAAGTTTGCACTGAACCTGTCAGCTAGGATGTTGGCAATGTCTGTGGGTTCAGTGTATTTTTTGTTATTTTGGACTAATTCTGAGCATATCTGGGAATTCCCACCCAGGTTCCTGACATAATTAAAGAAAGCCTTGTGATTATCCTTAGTGTCCTGTGCAATTTTTCTCTTTAAACTGGCCTTAGACAATTTTATGAGTGCCTGTAGTTTTTTGCTAATACTGATCAGAGATGCCTTCCCTTTTTGGGATTTTGCTCTATCATGTAGTAGCTTCCTCCTTCTATTGTATAGTTTGTTTATTGCTGGGGTCCACCAGACAGGACGTCTGCCTTTGGAGGATTGGGTCTTGGTTTTATTTGGGATTGCATGATCCATGCATTCCTGAAGGTGTTCATAGAATGCGTTTATAAAGGATTCTGCAGTCTGGGATGTATTTTCCACAGGCCCGGGGGCTTTGAAGGATTCCACCTCAGTTTTGAGGAGTGTGAAATTTGCTTTAGAGAAGTTTTTCACTGTGGTTTTCTGGGCAGGGGGTGGGGTCGGGATGTGAATATCCAGTGAGATTAGTTTATGGTCTGATCTTACCAGTGAGGGATACACTTCTGGTCTGGAGCATAGAGTCCCCATGTTGGTGATGATCAGGTCCAGTATGTTTTCCCCTCTTGTGGGAGTGGTAACAAGTTGTTCCATAGCATTTGAGTTTATAAATTCTAGGAACCTTTGGGCTAGGGTGTTGGAGCTAGAGTAATGTTACCAGTCTATGTTTGGGTAGTTGAAGTCGCCCAATATAGTGGTGTTTGGGGAGACCTTCATATTTTCCAGTGTTCTCAGGAAGGTTGAGTGGGGTTCCTGGGTTTGGGAGGGTGGTCTGTAGCAGGCTGTAAACTGGAAGGCAGTTTTACCCACTGTTAGTTGCACATGGATAGTCTCTGATGCCTCGTGCTGTGCCACCAACCTGGAGGTGTGGGTATCTTTGACGAATATTGATACTCCCCCTCCTTTTGTGGTTCGGTCCAAGTTTTGGGGCTGAAGAGCATGGTATGAGGTATAACTTGGTAGTGCTGGGGTGCTCTCGGGAGCCTTGAACCAGGTTTCTGTTACTGCACAGATATCGATGTTCTCAATGCTAAGGAGAGTTTCGAGTGCGTGCATCTTGAGGTTTAGACTTCTGGCGTTGAGTAGCATTATTCTTAGTTTCTTATCCCTTGTGTTACCTATGGAGGTGGGTTTGTCTTTTGAGCCTTGCCTAAAAAAGGCACTATGGGGGTGACAGGAGCCTTTGCCAATATCCAAAAGTGCAGGGGTGACAGGTGCAAGCCTTACTAAGGAGGATGACACTGTAGGGTTGCTACTGGGGCTACTCATGTTGGTTAGTACCAGGTCCAGGATATTTTTGCCTCTTGTAGTGGTGCTGAACAGCTGATCCAATGAACTGGCATTGACAAAGTTGAGGAATCTCTCAGCATTCATGTTAGGGGTAGAATAGGTCTTCCACTCTGAGGTTGGGTAGTTAAAGTCACCCAGGATCAGGGTAGAGGGCTGAATCTTGATGGATTCAAGTAAGTCCAGATAGGTGGAGTGGGCATCTTGAGTCATGGTTGGAGGTCTGTAGCTAGCTATGATTTGAATAGGTGTTTTATTAACAGTTAACTGCACTTGGAGTGTCTCCTGTGCATCATACTGTTTGACCAGCTTGGAGGTGTGTATGTCTTTGATAAATATTGAAACCCCACCTCCTTTGGCTTTGTAGCCCTCGGTTTGGAGTCTGAAAGTTTGATAGGATGAGTAACTTGGTAAAGCTGGGGTGGCTTCTGCAGCTTTGAACCAGGTTTCAGTAACTGCACAAATGTTAGCATCCTCCAGGGAAGGAATGCTTGCAATGAGTGCAGTTTCATGCTAAGAAGCCTAGCGTTTAGCAGCATAACCTTTACATTTCATTTAGAAAAATTTTTCATGTTGATAATTTTGTGCTTATGACTTTGCCTAAAAAAGGCACTATGGGGGAGACAAGAGCCTTTGCCAGAAGCCTGAATCCCTGGAGAGCTGGATGAAGGCTATCTCTGGCAAACTGTGGTCTGTCAAATCATGTCCTCCCAGGCTGTCAGGTATTGGATCCCCTTGGAATGACACCAGAAGCTAAGCCAATTGTTAAAGTCAAACATTTTCTGTTTGCATTGAGGCATCATTCTGGGGTGATGCTAGGATGCTGCTTAAGGCTAGGGACATACCTGCCTGGGACACATATTCCAAGAGCTCAGTCATATCTTTCTTCATATAGTCCAGAGAGATACATCTGAAATCATTCACACCAATATGGAATATGACAGAGTCATAACAGTACCTGTTGTTAAGAGACTTCAGTGGGTGCATGATATGGCAGATTCTAGCACCCAACAAGCAACTTAGCATGACTTTCTCTGTGTCTAGCCTGGTGAGGGGCATGTCTGTGTATCTCACGATAGAGTCTCTGATGACTGTTAGTTGGGTTTGTGGCTGGGCCTTAGAGGCTGTGAGACACAGGTGTGTGTAATATGTGTGATGCTTGATACTGTGGGTTGTGATGTACATGTGTGTGTGTTTGCTTCAGAGGTCTCTTTTGTTTAGGTATGTTTTTGTTGAGAACCTCCACATATGTTGGAGTCTGTTGTACAGGTGTGGGTAGTGTTAGAGGTGTGGCGTTTGTAGTGTTTGTGCAAACAACCTTCTCAGTGTCAGATATATTGGCTTGTGACTGAGACAGCAAGGATTCTAGATTCTTAATGTAGATGCATCTCTCACATATTGTGTTCCTACGTGGTAGTAGTAGAGGGTTGTCTGTGTACATAAGGCAGTTGCTACACCATCTCAGGATGCCCATATCAACCAGTGTAGCAGGAGAAACCTTTAGAAACTGTCCATCCATGGTTTTCAAAATCTGTGGAAGAGAGGTCAGGGATAATAAAGTGAGTACCATCTGAGGACAGTACTTATAGATGTGAGTAGGGCAGGATAAAATCAGTACATTAGCTGAAAGCAAGAGCCTTGCTTACACAGGAGTGCTGGTAAGTGAAAATGCATCTAAGATACTTCACAAAGTGTTAAAACAGCAGAGCAATTGTGCAGAATGTGCAAACAAGCACAAACTCATGCAAATGTGGGGTTTAAATACCACAAGAACAAAAGTATAATAGAAATGCTGGAAATGACCAATCAACCCTGAGCTCTTAATAATGGTCTATTTGTACTAACAGTAGGATCAAATGGCAATTGTACAGGCATTTTTTTACCTGTCATGACTTCAAAAGGTGAGATCCCTGTTTTACTGTGTGGAGTTGCTCTGACACCCAGCAAGATTCCAGGCAAATGTTTTACCCAATTTATGTCCTTTTCCAAGCAGACTTTCTTAAGTCATTCCTTAAGAGTCCTGTTCATTCTTTTAACTATCCCATTAGACTGGAGATGGAAAGGAACATGAAATCGGTGCTGTATACCAAGTAAATCGCACAAAGCTTTTATCGGTTTACTGACACATTGTGGCCCATTATCAGCTTTGATAATTTGTGGCCATCCCCAATAACACAAAATATTTTTCCATAAGGCTTCTGCTGTAGCCTTAGTATTCGTTGTTTTTGTAGGAATTGCTTCTACCCATTTTGAAAAAACATCAACTATCACTAGAAGATACTTGTACCCACCTTTAGCTGGGGATAATGGACCTGCAAAGTCAATTTCAATGGCATACAAAGGTCCATTCGCTGGAGTTACCCTTAGTAACTGTGGCTTTTTCAATTTAGCATTAACCTGCAAACATATTAAGCATTCAGCATGCACTAAATCACAGATTTTCTTTAACTGTGGATGCCAGTACTTGTTCTTTACAATGGGCCTTAACTTTTGTGTACCCAAGTGTCCCAATACCTGATGATTAAATTTCACTAACTGTCATGCCTGTTGGTACGGTATATAAGGAAGACTAGAACCATCTTCAAAACATTTTGCATAATATTGCGCTGGACTTTTTCCTACAAGAGTACATTTTTGTAACGTTTCCTACAGTCCAAGCTTGCTTTGAATCTGCAGCAAATCATGTTGCAAATTTTGAACTGAAAATGTCTGTATGGCATGTACTGCAGTGGTTTTATTTGGTAGACTAGAAAGGTGTTCTGTAGGATACAACTGCATTCCTTCTTTTGCTGCCTTTTTTCCATCTGATTAACATAGTTATTTAACTGAAAATTTTTATTTGTAGCTTTTTGATGAGCTTTTACCTTTAAGATACTGTAGCAACCCACAAGGGACTGAATACAAACCAAATTCCAAATAGTCTGTAACACAGAAGCATGCTTGAGTAGTTTGCCCATGTTATTAACAGACCCTCTACTTGCCCATGTAGAGATATGTAGCCACAGAAAATTAACTACGTATGCACTGTCTGAAAAAATATTGACAGGTGGAAAATGCTGTAATACATAAAGAACTGCTTCCAGTTCTGCTCGTTGAGCAGACATATGTCCTGGTAATTGAATCAGAATTGGCTGTCCCATAGAAGAGTTTTCTGATACTACTACAAATCCAGTCCAATATTGTCCATTGTCCCAAAATCGAGCACCATCAACAAAGATGGATGGTCTGTCTTACTGAAAATCAGGAGACAGAATGTGCTTTTCTGGATTTGAAATGTGCCTCATGCATTTGTGCCATTTTCCTTCATATCCCATGAAGTTAGATAAGCAATACTTATCTCTTGCCTTTATTGTAACTTGGTTGACACTAAATAATGCCAACCATTTTGAAAAACACTGCTTGACTGATGTTATCAATCAGTTTATTTAGGTGAGTCTCATTTACCAATGCCTGTATGGCATAATGCGGTGTCTGTACTATAATGTCTTTAGAAAAAGCTGTTAGGTATTCAGTTTGTTTTAAACCCCAGTAAATGGCCAAAAGTTACTGAATGTACGGGTGATATCCCCTCTCAACATGTGTCATCTTCCTACTGAAAAATGTATTGGGGCATAAAGTCTTTTCCATTCTAGAATCAGAGCCCTGAGGCCACTCCTGTAAAAGCACAACAGAGAGTGTGTTGGGTCCAGCTGCTGCCTGTAACACAAAAGGACGTGTTAGACTTGGAGCTACTAATTTTGTAGCCTTGACCAATGCTGTCTTTAAATCACAAAAAGCCATATTTTCCTTTAGTCCCCGCTCCAGAAAGGGTCATTCTTTCTGGCTTGAAAGCATGTCATACAGAGGCACTGCCATGCTGGCATAATCCTCTATGAATTCCCAATTATAGTTCATGATACCCAGAAATTTGTGCAAATCCAGAATGTTAACCGGTTTATTCATTTGCAAAATTCCCTGCACCCTCTCCAAACAAGGAGTACACCTGGAAGGATGTAAAATAATATCTAGAAATTTTAACTCAGATTACATGAATTGTACCTTTTCACTTTTAACTTTAAACCCTGCCTCCTGCAGTGTTTGAAGGACCTGTGTCACTTTAGCTAAATGCTGTTTTTTTTGTTTCAGACTGTATTAGTATGTCATCAGTGTAATGCAAAACAGAATCATCACATTCTAAACCTGTCATTTGAAACTGATTTAAAAGTATTGGCATGAGAGATTGCCCCTAGTGTATGCTAACAATACTGCTGTCATTCTTAGGTGTTTAGTTTGCATTGGATACTGCTCCTGCTGAATATAAGCCACAAAATGCTGAGGAATAAAATTCCAGAAACAACATTCAAGTGTATCATTCCATACAGTGCCTACAGTTTTAAGAACCCAAGCTTTAAATGTAATCTTGTTATTAAAAATATGCTTCTGTTCATCCCACTTAGGGAGAGTTTCTAACATCCTAGACTGACGATAAAACTCAGCAGAAAAACCTGCTGAGGATATGATAGGACTAGTAACAGCAGTTTCTAGTGCTTTAGATTGATATTTTTCTAACAGTGCTTGTAATCTTAAAATATCTTGATTAGCTAAGTCTGTTGCTCTAGCAGCTTCAGATTCCTGTCTCGCCAACTGAGCTTGTAATGTGTTTATTTCCTCCCTAGCAACAGTTATGTCATGCTATGCATCAGCCATCTGCTTGTCATATTTTTCTTGCAAACGGACAATTTTACTCATTAACTCTTCTATCATACTAATAGCTTTACTGCCCTGTTCAATAATAGTTTGTGTAAAGGTCTTAACTTAACTTCAGTCTGTGAGACTTTCAAAAACTGAGAAAATTCTTTTGTACATTCAGCGGTGTCAGCATGCAGTTTCATTTATCACAGTAAGTCTGAAAATGACCCATTAGGTCAAGATCCTGCTGGTTGCTAACTTTAGCAATCCAATATTTAACCTCCTGCAAATCAGACTGTAAAGTACATCTGCATCACCCTCTAACAAATATTTTGCAACAGGATATATAGAAACAGGAACCATTGTCTGTGTTTCAAGAATTACTTTTGGTTGTGTTTCAGGTTTTGTACAATATGTTTATGACAAGAAATGCAAAAAGCAACATTTAAATCATTGCAAATGGCACATTTTTGTACATTTTGTGGCACTTTTGCCTTACATAGTAAAGACTTACAGGTGTTAACATGCTGCTTATACCATGTATTTAAAAAATTTCACACATTTATTTATGGTTTAGACACATCAAAAGTAAAAGAGTGCACTTCTTGGCATTTTCATTAATTGCATTCATTGTTAAAGAAAAACAGAAGAAAATATTTACCACAAATGCTCAGGACAAGGTGGCCAGTCTTGACATGAAGATCAGTTGTGGGAAAATTCTCTGCTGTCTTTCACTAAATGCTGGTGATAGGAAAATTTAGGCAGTAGTATTTTCACCTTGTGAGTCACCAACTCGCTGAAGAAAAATTACCGTACTGCCCTGTACTGCACTGCAGCATTTGTCCTCCCATCAATGGACAAAGTTTAGGAAAAGAAGAATCGATTCTAAAAAGGTGGTCTGCACTGGAATGTCACACTGTAAGAGGTACCTCTTCAGGTCACCCCCAGTTATTTGTACTGGACTGGTCTCACCACTGTTGAAGTTATACTACACTATTCAGGTAGTCTGCACCTTTACTCGATGAAGACACTGAGACAGTTCTGCTGTTACAATATTCATTTACTGCACACGAGGTTTACATCTAGCTTAACAATAAAAAGTATATACATCACTGTACTTCAGCTTAAAATAATCAAAGTCTCTGATACAAAAGAAAAAGCCCCAATCTTTATAGTGTCATTTCTGCCTGCATCAGCAGTTTTAAAAATTTGCCAGAATAATAAGTCTTTCCTTTCAAGCTGCTCTGGTGACAGTTTGTTTTCCATATCTTAAACATTCAATTCCTAAAAAATAACTCCTTTCATCCTTGGCCTATCATGCGTATCATATTGACGAAACACAGCTGCATACAAAAAGTTCATCTTAACCTGCTTGTAGATAATAAATTTCACAAGCTGCATAGTTTATAAGAACTAAAATATTTTACTTCTGATTCTTATTAACAATAAATGCCAAGCTATATGTTTTTGCCAAGTTGGTTAGCTGAGTGCACTCTACACACTGAAATGCAAAACATTTATTTTACATTTTCAAAAAAATCCACTAAAATCCATTTTAACCTGTTCTTTTACACTCACACCTATGCCAGATCAGTTCCAACCAGCTGACTTACTCCCACTAAGTGCAGAGAGGCCCCAGTAAACACAAGATGGCATAGCAGGAATCACAGGAATCACAAAAACAGATCTGGATACAGCAAAACCTGTAACCAGACTATGCTACAGATATTTAAACTCTGTTTAGGTTGATTTAACACAGGAAAACAGATGCACACTTAAATACAACAGCAGCAAACAAGAGCTAACTGATTTAAACAAATTAACCAGTTAACCAAAAAAGCTCAAACCTGAACCCTGTTCCAGCAACCTTCAATCAGATAAGTTTTAACTGTGCACTCCTGCCACTAGGGTGCAGGTGAACCCTTTCCAAAAAGGATGGCCTGGATTAGTGTTCAAGTTATACAAACAGACCTAGATTCAGCAGTTCTGAATCTAGTTTAAGCTATAGCAAACAAGGGCACCAATTTCAGAAACAGTTCAAATAAGCAGGCAAATAAGGCTTCAACCAGCAATTCTTAGCTCAGAAGAACAACATCTACCCTCTCCTCCAACAGGAGTGCAGACCACAAACCTTCTTAATGTAAAAATAACTGGCCTGAATTCCAAGTGCTTAAACCAGAGCTAAGACACTTTTAGAATAGCAGACAAACTAAGCCTTCAACCAGCAGTTCCCAACTTAGAAGGATATAAGCTACCTCTCCTGCCACAAGAGTATAGACCACAAACCTTCCTAATATAGAACAACTGGCCCAAAGACTAAGTGCTTAAACCAAAAGGATTAGAATACTAGTTACAATTTAATCAGGCTACTAACAAGCAGTAATAAATGCAGCAGAATAAATGCAATTGAATTGAATACTTTTAAAAACAAGCAGCAAAAGCAAAATAAAGTAATAAAGTACGACTCAATATCTACCATTGTGCATAGTTAACAGTACATAATATCAGCTTCTCAGACTGATAGCTCATAGGCAATCAACTAGCAGAGAAATTTGGCTGAAACTTCACACCCTCACTCCTCCTGTATTCTCAGATCACATACACATAAACACTCATGTCTCCCAGTCACAAGTCTCAAGGTACTATTTCAGGCCAAGATTAATATGTCAATGAGGCCAGATAACATACCAGTCTGTCTAGTGGTCAGTCCAAGCATGGCTTGTCTGATCCCATACAAGCATTATTCCATATCAGACTCAAAAAACGTTTCATGCCAGATGACTGGGGGACAGCAACAGTCATTCCATTGCATAAAGGTGGGGCTTCACTGGTTCCAGGTAATGACAGACCTGTAAGCCTGACCAGTTTCATCTATAATGCTAGGGAAACCATCAATATGGAATTAAATTATTAGGATACAGGGAACCTACAGACTGTTGACCTAACTCAGTCTTGCTTACCTAACCTGGTCAACATCTTCAAAAAACTTACTGAAGCAATGGATGAGGGCAAAACAGTGCATATCTAAACAAAGGCATTCAGTCACAGTTTATAAACTCACCCATTTAAATGTAAATATTTAGTAACCACTTGAACAAACTGTCTCACTAACAAAACACAAATAATTAGGGTAGTTGGATTCCTCTCCACCAAGAAGTTTATCACTGGTTCAGAATCCCAGGGCTTGGTCCTTGGTCTCCTCCATTTTGTTATCAAATTCATCTGATGTCAAGGCAAATGATGAGGCCTTATGGCTGAAGAAGTTTCCTAATGACTGTAAACTTTGTGCCATCATGAACACTCCAGAAGACATCAACAGCATTCATCAAGGCCTGGCACAAACAAATAGCTGATGGCAAAATCATGGCTCAACCTGAAAGTGCGTAAACGTATCCTTTGTACAGCAACATTTCCCTTCCACCTATTACACTGACGACGATACTCTCCTGAAAATTGACACAGTTGTGAGGGACCAATGAGTGGTCATTTTTGCAACATCTATTGACTATTGTGAAGAAATGCTTCTTTAAAGTTCAATTTATTAGCAACAATATGGTAGCCAAATCCATGGAGGTGATCATTCTGCTTTACCCTGCACTCACTAGGCCAATTGTTGAATATAATGCCCCATAAGCATATACTTCTCCAAAACACCCGACTCATCCTGAGTGACCAATGTATTTCCTCAAGAATAAAATCATGGGATTAAATCATAAAAGCTGCTGTGACTGCCTTAAAACCCAGTCCTTTTTCGCAGTGTCCTAAAGGCTGCTAAGGGGAGATCTCTGCCTCACATACAGGGTGACCCCATCTTTTCAGATTTCTGCACATCTATAAGTTCACTAGTAGCAGAAGTACCCACTGTAGTAACTTCAATTTCTACTGAAAATTAAACAGAACATGCGGAAGGGATAGACACGTCTCACAAAGAATACCACTTCCCTAGAACCAACTTCCTCTCCATGTGAAATTAAACATGTCACTTTCTTTGTACAAGTGCAACCACAATGCATGGATTAGAAACCGTACCTTTACTCCTGATTTATCACCCTTGCCCCTAATGAACAGAAAGAATCATGTAAATAACATACTCCACAGTTATGTTTTTTCAGAGTTGCTATACGAGGGTTTACACACAATACTAAAGGATTTTCTCACTTGCAATTATGCTAGAGTTCCACAAAATATCGGTTCTTTTGTACTAAATTGCTAAGGCTAAAATGCAATGGGAATTTAAGGCTAGGCTGCTAACGATCCTCAAAGATCAATAGCCTAGTAAGTATCTATGAACCTTTAAAACTATGATACTAAAAGCATATATAATAATGCAGATAAAGAGTGAAAAGTAAATTATTTACCGCAAAATCCAGATATTTCTATTTTCAGTCATATTCTCACATATTTTAATATGCAGTTAACATAATTTTTTAGTTTTTCTATATATTCATAAGACTAACACTGAAAAATTCAGTTTGTGGGAGTCAAACGTTTTCCATTCAAATTAAAAAAGCACTGAGTAAAGGATACATGTTGACGCCGCATTATGAATCAATAAAATGTTTATGAGCATTTTGTAACACACTCAAAAAACTGCATTTGTAGATCTCTGATTTGCTCATTCACATTTACCATTAGCTCTTACAGTAAGATAATGTCAGGTTGAGCATAAAACTGATTCTTTCCCCCCAATTAACTCTTTTGTATAAAAAAAAAAACCTGTCAGCCAAAGCTAATGAAATAGCATTTTTTCCCTTATGTTTTACTTTCTTTTTGTGTACCAGTTTTGTATTACTGCATTTAGTAAAAAACAACCCTCATCAGTGGAGGCCTGATGACAAGTCTAGATTTTTGGATTTTAAACTGTTATGTTGTATATTACCCAGACTATACAACAAGCAGATGGTATTATTTATTAATGTTTGACTTTTTAAACCATAAACTCCTTTTTTTTCTCATTACAGGTGCTGCAAAGGTCAGTAGCGGTCAAAATGCTGCATCCTTTAATGCTCCAAGTGAGTAGTTTTATCTCGTATTTCATATTTTTGCCATACATGTGTTGTTTATTCATTCTGCTCAGCAGCAAATCATATTCATTGCCAGAACTGGATACCAGTTTAGCAAATCATGGACAAGATAAAAAAGACAGAAAAGTAATACCGACTGGAACTTCTAACTAACATTGAATAATCTACATTGGATAGATCAGAATGTCATGGACAGCCACTTGCATGAAATACATCCTGTTCCAAACCTCCCTATATATGGAGTATTGTATATCCTATATACATCATCTGCATTTTGTTCTAATCAAGTCCAAGATTGACATTACTCAGACAAAACAAAAATACGTCCTTTCCTTAAAAAATTAAAAACGTCCAGCACTGATCAAAATAGACAGCTAGGTGAAGGACAACCATACATTCTCATTTTATAATATTAGACTGTCATAGACAATGTACACCATTGTACAATGCTAATAGTAAATTATATGTCCCTCAAAAGCTACCTCCTCTCTGGAATAGACTTCCCATACATGTCAAACAGAGCACATTCCTGACCCTCTTGAAGAGCAGCCTTGATGAGTGGATGAGAGACTACACATTTGTCCCAAGGGTTCCACCTGTGTCCCTCATTGACAAGGGCAACAGGTGCTGACTGAGGTTTATTTTTTGGGCATAAACTCTTGGCTAGCCTTGTAAGGGCCCCAGGGCCATTAGCCTAGTAACATCGTATGATCCTATGATCCTGTGTCACATTCTCAGATTGACAGATCATAGCCAATCAGCTAGCAGAGTATTTTAGCTCAAGTTTCACATCCTCACTCTTCCTGTATTTTCAAATCACTTACAGAACAATACACTTCACTCATGTCTCCTAGCTACAAATCTCAAGGGAATATCTGAGGGCAGAAGCAATATATTTGTGGGGCCAGGTAACATTCCAGTCTGCCTACTGGTCAAACCGAACATGACTTCCTGGATCCCTTACATAAGTTATTAAATATGAGACTCAAAAGGTTTCATATCAGGTGAATGGAGGACAGCAACAGTCATTCCCTTGCATAAAGGTAGGGATTCACTAGTTGCAGGAAACTATACACCTGTAAGCCTGACCAGTCTTATCTTTAATGCTAGAGAAGGAATCAATATTGAATTACTATATTAGGATATCAGGAACATAAAGACTGCTGACCTAGCTCAGTTTAGATTTGTCAAGGGCTGGTCCTTCTTACTTAACCCGGTCGACTTCTTCAAAGATGCTACTGAAGTAATGAATGAGGGCAAAACAGTGCATCTGTAGACATCTAGACAAAGGCATTCAACACCATCCCCCTTTCAGTCATAGTTAATAAACACAGCCATCTAAATGTAAATCCTTTTGCAACTCCATGAATAACAAAGTGTGTCACTCATACAACGCAAATAATTGGGGGTTTGGATACCTCCCTAGCAAGATGCCTGTTACAAGTGAAGAATCCCAGGGCTTGGTCCTTAATCTCATCCATTTTGTCATCAACTTTTCAGATGTCAAGGCAAATGATGAGGTCTAATGATGGACAAAGTTTCCTAATGACTGTAAACTTTGTGCCATCATAAACCCTCCAGAAGAAATCAAAAGCATTCAGCAAGGCCTTGCACAAACCAATACCTGGTTTCAAAACCATGGTTCAAAGCTAAAAGTGTATAAATGCATCCTTTGTAAAGCAAAACTTCCCTTGCAACTATTACTTTGGCAACAGTCTCCTGAAAATTGACCCAGTTGTAAGGGGCCAATGACTGGTCATTTTTGCAACATATATTTCACTCTTGTGAGGAAGTGCTTCTTTAAAACCTATTAGCAATGATATGTCATCCAAATCCACAGAGGTGAGCATTTGCTTTATACTACACACATTAGGCCAATCACTGAAAAAAAGAGGCATATTCCTCTCCAAAACTGCTATACCAATACTCTATAGCCCAAGCCTGGAATAAACTCCTGTCTTACATTAGAACCATCTCCCACCCCAAACACTTCAAAAAAGAGCCAAAACAACTCCTGCTTCACATAAGGACCTGCCCCTATCAGGGACCTACCTGATCATTCGGGTCTATATCATAACAGCAAATGCTAAAAATAGAGACCACTGTTATGTCGAACTCAAATTCTCGAAAGCTGAAAACAGCAAAGGAATGGATCAGCAAATTTTTTTCCCAAGGAAAAAAAATTGTTGATCCAAAAAAAAAAAAAAAAAAAAAAAAAAGAGTATACAGTCAAAATTAAATGGAGACTTTTGCCCCCCACATCCCCATTTGGGGGGGCTGTACCCCCACACTCCCAACTTAAATATACCAACTCCGAGATTGCACCACAGTGGAGAAAACAGCAAAGCCTGGAGAACGGCTCAGAAATTTTTTTCCCTGGGAAAAAATTTGCTGATCCGTTCCTTCGCTGTTTTCAGCTTTCGGACTTTAAAGTTCAGTATATCATCGTTCGCTATTTCTAGCATTTGCTGATGTCATATAAACCTGATCCTTCACACCCCCTATTCCCCAGTCTTTCCTGTCCCGGAATACTAGACTCCCGACATTAATACCCTCAGTCACACTGTTTATTCTTTTCTTGCTTGAGCTAGGCTACTACATCTCCTTTAAATATGTACTGTTTAAACTAAGCTCTATTTTAACTATCTTTCCTATTATCTTTCCTTGTGATATATCTTGTACTAACACTGCTCTCTATCTCTCTCTCTCTTTATTCTATATCTCTCTTATCTTATACCACACTGTATTCTTTTTTACTAATGTATTTTACTGTAGCAAGTTGTTTTTCTGTGTTTCATATATAATTGTTTGTAAATAATTTATTTTTTTGTTCTGTATAACTATAGAGCTTTTCTCCTTGGGTCTCCACTGAAAATGAGCTATTGACTCAGTTGGACCAACCTGGTTAATAAATGTCAAATAAATAAATAATAAATAAATAAAACACCCTACATAACCTGAGTAACCACAGCATTTTCTCAAGAAGAAAATCAAAGCATTAAATCATAAAAGCTGTTGTGACTGCCCTAAAACCCAGTCCTTCTCCTCAGTTTCCTAAAGGCTGCTAAGGGGAGATCTCTGCATCACATACATGGTGACCCCATCTTTTCAGATCTTGTACTCGTCCATAAGTTCACTAGTAGCAGAAGTACCCATTTTAGTAACTTCAATATCTGCTGCAAGTTAAACAGAACATGCAGAATGGATAGATATGTCTCACAAAGAATACCAGTTCCCCGGAACAAACTTCTACTCCCTGTGAAAGTAAACATGTCACTTTCTTTGTACAAGTGCAACCACAATACATGGATTACAAACTGTACCTTTACTCCTGATTTATCACCCTTGTCCTTAATGGACAGGAGGGAATCGTGTAAATATACTCAACAGATATGTTTTTTCAAGCTTGGTATAAGAGGGTTTGCACACAACACTAAAGGATTATCTGATTTGGAATTATGCAAGAGTTCCACAAAAACTGCTAAGGCTAGAAATGCAGCGGGAATTCAAGGTTAGGCTGTTAACAATCCTCAAAGATCAATAGCTTAGAAAGTATCTATGAACCGTTAAAACTATGATTCTAAAAACATATGTAATAATGCAGATAAAGAGTGAAAAGTAAATTATTTACTAAAAAGAGCCCCAGATATTTCTAGTTTCAGTCTTATTCTCACCTATTTAAATATGCAGTTAACATAATTTTTTAGTTTTTCTATATATTCAAAAGATTAACAGTGAAGCATTCAGTTTGTGGGAGTCACATATTTTCCATTCAAATTAAACAGTGAGTAAAGGAGACATCTTTAAGCTGCTCTATGAATAGATGATAAGTTTATGAACATTTTGTAACACACTCAAAAACTGCATTTATAGATATCTGATTTGTTCATTCACATTTACAAGTATCTCTTGCAGCAATAAAATGTCAGGTGGAACATAAAACATAAAACTGAATCTTTTCCACTAATTATCTGTTTTGTATTTAAAAAAGCAGTAATCCAGTGCTATTGAGAGAACATTTTATTTTATTTTATTTTCCTTTTGCTACACGTTTTATACAAGTGAGTTTAATAAAAAAGCATCTTCAGTAGAGGCCTGATGAGAATTCCTCATTTTAGGATTTTAAACTCTTATGTTGTATATTACCCAGACTATACAACAAGCAGATGGTATTATTTATTCATATTTGACTTTTTAAACCATAAAATCCTTTTTTTCTCATTACAGGTGCTGCAAAGGTCAGCAGAGGTCAACATGCTGCATCCTTTAATGCTCCCAGTGAGTAGTTTTATCTTATGTTTCATTTTTTTTTGCCATATAGTTGTTATTTATTCCATCTGCTCACCAACAAATCATATTGATTTCGAAAGCTGGATAGCCATGCTGGGAAACATGGACAATAAGTTAAAAAGTCAGAAGAGGAATACAAAATTGAACTTCTAACTAACATTGAATAATTTGAGTTGAACAGATCAGAATGTCATGGACAGACACTTGCATGAAATGCATGCAGTTCCCAACCACCCTATATATGGGGGTTTGTATGTCCTGTCTACATCCACTGCATTTTGTTCTAATCAACTCCAGGACTGACATTACTCTGACAAAATAAAAATATGTGATTTCCTTAAAAATGTAAAACTTTAAACACTGTTCAAATAAACAAGGCAATATGACAGAAAATAGCCAGCTAGGTGAAGTACAACCATACAATCTCAATTTATAATATTAAAATGTCAGAAATAATCTACACCATTGTGCAGCGCTAATAGTAAATATCACATTCTCAGACTGAGAGATCATAGCTCATCAACTAGCAGAGAATTATAGCTCAAACTTTACACCCTCACTCCTCCTATATTCTCAGATGATATATAGAACAATACACTCCACTCACTTCTCCTAGCTACAAATCTCAAGGCAACATCTGTGGATGAAAGCAATACATTTATGGGGACAGGTAACATACCAGTTTCCTACTGTTCAACCCAAGCATCACTTCCTGGATCCCTTACAGAAGTTATTCAGTATCAGACTCAAAAAGGCTTCATACCAGGTGAATGGAGGACAGCAACAGTCATTCCCTTGCATAAAGGTAGGGATTCACTTGTTCCAGGTAGTTATGCACCTGTAAGCCTGACCAGTCTAATCTATAACGCTAGAGAAGAAATCAATATGGAATTAATATATTAGGATATAAGGAAAATAAAAATTGTTGACCTAACTCAGTTAATATCTGTCAAGGGCAGGTCCTTCTTACTTAACCTGGTTAACTTCATCAAGGAAGCTACTGAAGTAATGGATGAGGGCAAAACAGTACACCTCTAGCCACCTAGACAAAGGCATCCAAAACCATCTCCTTTTCAGTCATAGTTAATAAACTCATCCATCTAAATGTAAATCCTTTTGTAACTCCATGAATAACAAAGTGTGTCAGTAATAAAACATAAATAATTGGGAGGCTGAATCCCTGTCCACCAAGAGGTGTGTCACTTGTGCAGAATCCCAGGGCTTAGTCCTCAGTTTGCTCAGTTTTGTCATCAACTTTTCAGATGTCAAGGCATCGAGTGTTTGGGTCGTGTGTTTGGCAGTGCTCTGTACAGACTCTGACACTTTGAGTGACATTTTTCCTGTAAAAGGCTTCAGTACTTAATATATTGAGCTTATATCCAGGCATGTCTAAAGGTCAGTTCCCTGTGCTTTCTCCTGCCAACCTAGTGAACTTGGGCATCCTGAGGCAGTGTAGCAACTGCCTCATGTACACAGACAACCCTCTCCTCTTAGCTCCCAATACTAAGACTTGTGAAAGATGCACATATATAGCCAAACTAGAAGCCAAGCACTCTCTAGCCAAGACTGGATTAGCCAGTCAAGAGGAGAAGGATAACACCTGCACCACACCACATTCAACACGTAGCCCTCCAGAATATAACACCATCACAACCCTCACATAGTAACACAAAACACACACCTACTTTTGCGGAGGCTCTCAATAAAAATCTGCCCAAACAACAGAGATCGCCGAGGCAGAAATGCAAACAACCACTACATCCCAGCACAAACCATGAAACACATAGCTCACATAAACAGAGTGTCACTCAATCAAAGCCCATAAGTAAAAACAACTTACCCAATACACTAGTCATAGGTGACTCAATAGTAAGGTACACTGATGTCCCACTCACTAGGTTGAATAAGGAGACAGTTACATACAGCTGCTTGTCGGGTGCCAGGATCCCTCCAGAATATAACACCACCACAACCCTCACATAGTAACACAAAACACACACCTACTTTTGCGGAGGCTCTCAATAAAAATCTGCCCAAACAACAGAGATCGCCGAGGCAGAAATGCAAACAACCACTACATCCCAGCACAAACCATGAAACACATAGCTCACATAAACAGAGTGTCACTCAATCAAAGCCCATAAGTAAAAACAACTTACCCAATACACTAGTCATAGGTGACTCAATAGTAAGGTACACTGATGTCCCACTCACTAGGTTGAATAAGGAGACAGTTACATACAGCTGCTTGTCGGGTGCCAGGATCTGCCACATAACGCACGCACTTAGGTCACTCCACAACAGGTAAAAATATGAGTCTGTCATTGCCCATGTTGTGTTGGTGTGAATGACCTGAGATGTACCTCCCTGGACTACATGAAAAGAGACATAGAGGAGCTCTCAGATCTTGTAACCCAGGCAGGTATGACCCTAGCCCTGAGTAGCATCCTGCATTTGCCCAGAATGTTACCACAGTACAAGGACAAAATGATTGACTTCAACAATTGGCTAAGCTTCTGGTGTCATTCTAAGGGGATCCAGTATCTGTCTGCCTGGGACAACATGGTCAACAGACCACAATGCTTTGCCAGAGATGGCCTGCACCTGTCACCCCAGGGATTCCGGTTACTGGCCAAGGCTCTTGCCACCCTTATAGTGCCTTTTTTAGGCAATGTCCGAAAGACAATATTACCACCATAACAGCTACAAGCAAACAAAATATGAGGGTTATGCTACTCAGTGCTAGAAGTCTAAATCTCAAAATGCAGTTGCTCGAAGCACTCCTTAAAATGGAGAACAGCGACATCTGTGCAGTGACCTAGACCTGGTTCAAGGCTCCGGAGAGGACCCCAGCACTACCAGGCTATAATTCATACCACACATTTCAACCTCTAAACCTGGACCGAAGCACTAAAGGCAGTGGTGTTACCATATTCATAAAGGATATGCACACCTCCAGACTAGTAGCCCAACATAACGCATCAGAGATACTTCAGATACAACTAACACTGGGTAAAACTGCAGTCCAGGTTGTAGCCTGCTATAGATTCCCCACCATGTCCCAAGACTCCCACTCCACATTCCTAAACATACTGGAAAATATTAGGGTACAACCCAGTACCCTTATACTGGGAGACTTTAACTACCTCCTCCATTAACTAGGAAAATTATTCATGTACCAACACATTTGCTCAACATTTTCTGGAATTCATTATTTCCAGTGCCCTGGACAAACTCATTCTTAACTCCACCAGGGGTAGAAACATCCTTGACCTGGTCATTACTAACATGGGTGACCATTGCTCTACATCAGTAATCAACTCCTCCCTGGTCAGATCTGACCACAAGCTAATCACCATGGATATCCACATCCCACCCTCCCCTAAAGGAAACCACCATAAAAAGAACTTCTCCAAAGCCAATTTTGGGTTTCTAAAAACAGAGGTGGCTAACTTTACGACACCCATGCAAATGGAAAATAGGTCCACGACTGCTGAATCATACACCAATGCACTGTATGAGCACATACAGGACCAAGATGCCCTCCTCCAAAAAAAAAAAAAAGAAGCCAATCTGGTGGTTCCTCACCATAAACAAACTCCACAACAGAAAAAAAACTGTTGCAGAAAAGGGTGAAGTCCCAAGACTGGAAAAACTCCTTTGTTAGCCTCAGCAAAAAACTCTGATCCATTATCAAATCCTCTAAAGTTAGCTATGAAAACAAAATTCCTGCAGATTCCAAAGACAACCACAAGGCATTCTACAGTTATGTCAAGAATCTACATGGCAATACTCAGATCTGCTCTGAGTTACAACACAATGGCAATACATATACAGAACTAACTGATATTGCCAACATATTGGCTGACAGGTTCAGTGCGAACTTTATCCCCTTTTCACCCCCTAAAGGGCCTATCACAATACCCGGGGAATGCCAAGTCCCTGTTATCATGGCTACACAGGTAAAAACCGCACTATCCAAAGCCAAAAATACAGATTCCATAGGACCTAGTAATATCCCTGGCTGTGTTCTACATGAATTACAAAGTGAATTGGCACCACACCTGAGTACCCTGTTCAATCACAGCCTCATTTCAGGCTTTGTTCCTACAGAATGGTGCATTGCTACGGTCATCCCACTACACAAAGAGGGAGTGACTACAGACCCTGGGAACTGCAACCCCCTTAGCCTGACAAGTCTGATATGTAAGGCTATGGAGTGCATCATCATGGACCTTATAAATAAGGACATAGGGAATCTCCAAACTCTGGATCCTACACAGCATGGGTTTATGAAAGGTAGATCATGCCTGCTCAACCTGATAGACTTCTTTGAATCTGTCACTAGAGCAGTGGATGAGGCCAAGGTAGTTCACACAGCCTACCTAGATCTTGCCAAGGCCTTCAACACCATCCCTCACTCAAAATCATAGATAGATTCACTAAACTAGCATAAACCCCTATGTAATAAGATGGGTTGCAATCTGGCTAACTGATAGAACTCACACTGTGTAAGTTGCAGATTCCAAATCTGACTACCGACCAGTTACAAGAGGTGTCCCACAGGGATCTGTCCTTGGTCCTCTCTGGTTTGGCATCTACTTCTCTGAAGTTCAAGCCAACACAAAGGGACTCTGGCTGACCAAGTTCACAGATGATTGCAAACTGGGAGCCATTATTGATTCTCCAGCTGATGAAGACATTCTACAAAAAGACCTCACTGACACCAATGACTGGTGCCAGAACCATGGCCTTAAGCTCAATGCCAAAAAGTGCAGTGTCATTCCCTTTGGGAAAAATTCAGTGCCCATGAACTACCACATAGGCGGTAGTCCACTAAACACTGAAGGTGTGATAAGAGACCTGGGGACACAGGTTGACAGCAACCTCTCCTTTGATAACCACATTGCCACTGTAGTCAGAAAGTCCTTCTATGTGGCACATCTCATTACAAAAGGTTTCTCATCCAGGAAGAAAGCGGTCATAATCCCTCTCTACTCATCCCTCATTAGACCTATTATAGAATACAACGCCCCATTTGGTATGTACCTCACTAGACACCTACAACAACTGGAAAAGCCACAAAAATACCTCACTAAGAGGATCTTAGGCCTTAGACACATGTTGCAAAAAAACCCCACATCTCATTGCCAAAGCAGAAAACCAAAAACCAAAAACAAAAAAACACAAAACTGCAGTAACGGTTACTATTCCAACTTTTTACTGTGCTCCCTAGTAATTCGGCACAACACCTTCCAGGGAATAATTCATCACAAGAATAGTGCATATTATATACAAATCCATCAATAACCCATTAAAACAATTAACCAATGGGTGAGTCATGGTGACAAAATTACATCTAAACATTCACAGCTGAATAAACTGACAAAATTACATCTAAACATTCACAGCTGAATAAACTTAGACATATGCCCTATACAGACTCAAAAAACTCCAGCTATACTCTGTCTCTTATCACCTACTTAGAGACGATCTCTGCTTGACCTACAAAGCCATGTCTGACCCAGAACTGCTAGACGTGCTACACCTAAAGAAATCCCAATCCCTCCATTACACATCCACCAGGGACCTTAACCTCATTACCACAATAAACAGAACATGCTGGAGGGACAGGTTCCTAATCCAGAGACTTCCCATACTCTAGAACAAACTTCCCATTCACGTCAAGCAGAGCACTTCACTGGCGATCTTTAAGAGAAATCTTGATGAGTGGGTGGGCAATAGGAAGTTCACCCCGGGGATCACTTCAGTGGCCTTGCTTGACAGGGGCACTGGGAACTAACTTTGGGCAGCATGATGCCAGGGAATCTTCTTGGGCTAGGCTTATATATAGGCTCCAGGGCCATTAGCCTAGTACACACCTATGAACCTATAAATGATGAGATTTTATGGCTGACAAAGTTTCCTAATAACTTAAAATTTGTGTCATCGTGAACATTCTAGAAGCCAAAAAAAAAGAATCAGTAAGGTGTGGCACAAACAAATAACTATTGCCAAAACCATGGTTCACAACTAAAAGTCCATAAATGTATCCTTTGTAAAGAAAAAATTCTCTCGCACCTATTACATTGACAACACTCTCCTGAAAATGTATCCAGTTGTGAAGGGCCAGTGAGTGTTCATTTTTGCAACATGTATCAACTGCTGTGAAGAAATGCTTCTTTAAAGCTCAACTTATTAGCAACAATATAGCAGCCAAATACAGAGATGATCGTTCTGTTTTACACTGCACTTGTTAGGCCAATCATTGAATATAACGCCCCACAAGCATATATCTCTTCATAACACCTGACTCACTCTGACTAACCACAGCATTTCCTCAAGAATAAAATCATGGGATTAAATTATAAAAGCCCGTTCGATTCTCAGTTAAAGCGTCTACTGTGTGACGACATGCGTGAATGGGCGTTCCTTCGTTGAAGGTTGTGCGTTAGGCCCGGCAAGCCAGCATGTAAAACTCTACTGCCAATCATTAGCGGACCGGAGTTCCGCTGTGGCGACCCCTAACCGGGAAAAGCCGAAAGACACACACACAGTGAGTGCTTCAAAACCCACTGCTTCTCTTCAGTGTTATAAAGGCTGTGAACAGGAGATCTCTGCCTCATGTACAGGGTAACAACATTCTTTCAGGCCTTCTGTACATCCATAAATTCACTAGTGGCAGAAGTCCCACTTTACAGACTTCAATTTCTACTGCATCTTAAACAGAACATGCAGAAGGGATAGATTTGTCTCACAAAGAGTACCACTTCCCTGGATCCAACATCCTCTCCATGTGAAGTTAAGCATGTCACTTACTTTGTACAAGTATAACCTCAATGCGGGGATTAGAAACTGTACCTTTACTCCTGATTTATCACCCTTTTCCCTAAAGGACAAGGGGACTCATGTAAATAACATACTCCACAGTTACTGTTATTCAGATTTGCTGTACATGGGTTTCCAGACAATGCTAAAGGATTATCTCTCCTGGAATTATGCAAGATTTCCACAAAATATAGGTTCTTTGGTACTAAACTGCTAAGGCTAGAAGTGCAGTGGGAATTCATGACTACGCTGCTAACGATCCCCAAAGATCAACAGTTTAGTAAGTAGTTATGAACCTATAAAGTAAATTATTTACTAAATAAACAATATTTTTAGCTTCAGTCTTATTGTCACATGCAATACATTTCAATACACTGATATTAAATATGTATATTTTTTATTATTTCTATATATTCATAAAACTAATACTGGAGCATTCAGTTTGTGTGGGTCAATCTTTTTCCATTCATATAAAAAAGCACTGAGCAAAGGAAGCATTCTTAGGTTGCGCTATGAACTGATAATACATTTATGAACATTTTGTAACACACCCAAACAACTGCATTTGTAGATCTCTCTGATTTGCTCATTCACATCTACAAGCAGCTCTTACAGTAAAAAAATGTCAGGTGGAATAAAAACAATCTTTCCCAGCAATTAACTTTTTTTGTATTTCAAAACAGTAAGCCAGAGCTCATGAAATAACATTTTATTTAATTTACTTTCCTTTTGCTTAGCAGTTTTATGCAATCGAGTTTAGTTAAAAAAAAAAAAAAAACTCTTCAGGTGAGACCTTGGGAGAATTGCTCATTTTGGGATTTTAAACTGTTACGTTGTATATTACCCAGACTATACAACAAACAGTATTATTTATTCATGTTTTACTTTTTAAACCCTAAAATCTTTCATTTTTCTGATTACAGGTGCTGCAAAGGTCAGCAGAGGACAAAGCGCTGTATCCTTTAATGCTCCCAGTAAGTAGTTTTATCTTGTTCATATTTTTCCCATACATGTGTTATTTATTCAATGTGCTCAGCAACAATTCATATTGATTGCCAAAACTGGGTACCAATCTAGCAACTCATGGACAAGTTATAAAAGACAGAAAAGGAAAACAAAATTTAACTTTTAATTAACATTGAATAATCTGCATTGGAAAAATCAGAAGGTCATGGACAGATAGTTATATAAATCAAGTGCTGTTCCCAACCACCCTATATATGGAGTTTTATATATGGCCGCAGTGGTACAGCAATTAGCGTTGTCACCTCATAGCAAGAGGTTCTCCTGTTCGATTCTCAGCTGGAGCACCTTATGTGTGGAGTCTGCATGTCCTCCCCATTGCTGAGTGACGTTAAAGACATACAGATAGGTGTGTGTGTGAATGGGTCTGCCTTCTTTGAAGGGTGGGCGTTGGGCTGACAACTCGGCACCGTAAAAATCCACTGCCAATCATGAGCGGACCGGAGTTCCACTGTGGTGACCCCTAACTGGGAAAACCTGAAAGACATTACTATCTATATTCTCGGCATTTTGTTGTAATCAATTCCAAGATTGATGTTACTCTGACAAAACAAAAATGCTTTCCTTAAAAATTTAAAACTTTAAAAACTGATCAAATAAACCAAAGCCAGATATGATAGAAAATAGCCAGCTAGGTGAAGGACAACCATACAGTCTTATTTTATAGTATAATAATATCAGAAACAATACCCACCATTGTGCACAGCAAATAGTAAATGATGTCACATTCTCAGGCTGAGAGATCATAGCCAATCAACTAGCAGGGAATTATAACTCAAACTCCACACCCTCACTCCTCCTGTATTCTCAGATCAAATACACACAGATACACCCCAGTCATGTCACCCAGTTACAAGTCTCAAGGCACCATCTGAGGCTAACGGCAATACATTTGTAGGGCCAGGTAACATACCAGTCTGTGTACTGGCCAACCTGAGCATGACTTGCTGGATCCCTTACAGATGTTATTCAATATCAGGCTCAAAAAAGCTTCATGCCAGAGGAATGGAAGGTAGCAACAGTCATTCCCTTGCATAAAGGTGGGGCTTCACTGTTTCCAGGTAATTACAGACTTGTAAGCCTGATCAGTCTCATCTATTATGCCAGGAAAGGATCAATATGGAATAAACATACTAGGGAATAAGGAACCTACTAACTGTTGACCTAACTCAGTTTAGATTTTTTCAAGGGCAGGTCCTTCCTACTTAACTTGGTCAGATTCTACAAAAAAGGTACTGAAGCAATGGATGAGGACAAAACAGTGCATGTTTAGACAAAGGGATTCAACACCATCCCCTTTTCATTCATGTTTAATAAACTCATCCATCTAAATGTTAATCCTTTTGTAACAATAACAAAGTGTGTCACTAATAAGATACAAATAATTAGGGTGAATGGATTCCTCTCCACCAAGAGGCCAGTCACTAGTGCAGAATCCCAGGGCTTGCTCCATATTTCTTCCATTTTGACATCAAATTCTCAGCTGTCAAGATAAATGAGGAGGTCTTATGGCAGACAACGTTTTCTACTGACTGTAAACTTTGGGACATCATGAACACTGTAGAAGCCATCAAGAGCATTCAAGGCCTAACACAAACAAATCACTAGTGTCAAAGCCATGGTTCAAAACTAAAACTGCTTAAATGCATCCTTTGTAAATTAAAATTTCCCTTGCAAGTAATACATTGACAACACTCTCCTGAACATTGACCCAGTTGTGAGGAACCAATGAGTGGTCATTTTTGCAACATATATCGACTGTTGTAAGGAAGTGCTTCTTTAAAGCTCAACTTATTAGGAACAATCTTCTTCTTCTTTCGGCTTTTCCTGGTTAGGGGTCGCCACAGCAGATCACCTGTCTGCTCATGATTGGCAGGGGAGTTTTACAGTGTCGAGTTGCCAGCCCGGTGCACAACCTTCCACAGAAGGCACACACATGCACACACTCACACCTAGGGCCAATTTAGAGTGTCCAGTCCACCTACTGCATGTCTTTGGGATGTGGGAGGAAACTGGAGCACCCGGAGGAAACCCACGTGACCACAGGGAGGACATGCAGACTCCATTGTGCTATACAATATACTCATTAGGCTAAGATTTCAATATAATGCCCCATAGGTGTGTACGTATCCAAAACACCTGACTTATTGGGAGTGACCACAGCATTTTTTCCAGAAGAAAATTAAGGGATTAAGTGATAAGGGTTGCTGTGGCTGCCTCAAAACCTAGTCCTTCTTCTCAGTGTCCTAAAGGCTGATAAGGGAAGATCTCTGCCTCACATAAATGGGGCCCCCCATCCTGTCAGAGCTTCTAGACATCCATAAGTTCAATATTGGCAGAAGTACCCACTTTAGAAATGGCAGTTTCTCCTGTAACTTGAATAGAACATGCAGGGGGGATAGATATGCCGCACAGAGAATACTACTTCCCTGTAACAAGCTTCCTCTCCATGCAAAGTTAAGCATTAACTTACTTTGTGCAAGTGTAGCCTCAATGCTTTGATTAGAAACTTTACCTTTACTCCTAAATTATCACCCTTATGGATATCATGGAAATAGCACACTCCAGGGTTATGATTATTCAAGCTAATACTAAAGGATTATCTCACCTGGGTATATGCAAGAGTTACACAAAATATAGGTGCTTTGTTACTAAACTGCTAAGGCTAGAAACACAATGGGAATTCATAGATAGTTTGCCAAAGATTCTCAATGACTAGGCCTAGTAAGTACCTATGAAAGTCTGAAACTATGAATCTACAAACATATGCAATAATACAGATAAAGAGTAAAAAATAACTTATTTATAAAAAAGACACATATTTCTAACTTCATTCTTATAGCCATGTAACATACATTAAAACACATAAACATTTAAATATACAGTTTACATATTTTTAGCTATTTGTATAATATTCATAAGACTAAAACTGAAGCATTCAGTTTATCAAAGTCAACACCTGTCCATTCATATTTAACAAGCAGAAAGTAAGGGTCACATCATAAGATATGAATTGATGAGAAATGTATTAATATTTTGTAACACACTAAAACAACTGCATTTGTAGTTCTCTGATTTGGTCATTCACATCTACAAGTAGTTCCTACAGTAAGAGAATGTCAGGAAGAACTTCATCTTTCCCACCAATTAACTTTTCTGTGATCAAAAGCAGTAAGCCAGAGCTCATGAAGTATCATTTTATTTATTTTATTTTACTTTTATTAGCAGGAGAAAAAGCTTCAATGATTACAAATGTTTTTAAACAGGCATTCAGTAATATACTCGAACACACATTAAATAATATAAACTAACAATCGCACATGCACCTCTCATTAAATTACATTTATATAAAAATAGAGATATGGAGCACTGAGCACTTCAGGAGGTGTATTAGTGGGTTTGTCATATAGATAGATTCCATTGCAGGGGAACTTTATTTTCAGATATGAATCAATTTATCAGAATTGAAACTGGATGTGCATTAGCTTGCCTGCTATTTTAAGAAAATTATAGGTTATCAGTCACAAATATACTAGGTTTTCATTTCTTTGAGGTATTTTTATTGTGTATGTGGGAAGTGGTTATGAAGAGAAATGTTAAAGGAGGGTATTTGATTGAGTAGGGTCTTCTGGAGTTTGATTATTGGTCGGTTAATGACTGTATAGTGTTTGCCATGTAGGTATTAAATTGCTAGGTATCATTTGTCATTTTGAGGATGGCCTGTGCCAGGTTTGCCTTCCTCAGTTTGCGTGGGAAGGGCAGACGTTGCTGTGCCTTCTTCACTGTGTAGTTAATGTGAGTCATCCAGCATACATCATCGAAGATATGCATCCCCAGGAACTTGGTACTTTTGACTCTTTACACTGCCACCCCTTTAATCTCCAGAGGTTGAAGTACCTCTTGTGACCTCCTGAAGTCCACTATTAATTCTTTGGTCTTGCTTACATTTAAAATCAGATTGCTGCTTTTGCACTAGCCTATCCGATGCTGCCCTTCTTCCCTGTAGGCTGTTTCCTTTCTGTTCCTGACAAGACCTACAACAGCGGTGTTGTCTATGAACTTGATGGTTTTGTTGGATTCATGCTTGGCCATGCAGTCATGCATCAGCAGTGGTGAAGAAATCATTCTATGTTGCACAACTTATAAACAAAGGTATGGCATCTATGTCCAAGAAAGTCATTGTTCCACTGTATTTGGCATTCATCAGATCTATCGAGTGCAATGCCCCCTTTGGCATGTACCTAACTACGCATGTCCAACAACTGGAATGTCTACAGAGGTTCCTCACTAAAAGAATACAGGGCATAAATAATATGTCCTATGCAGACTGCCTCAAGGCCCTATCCCTGTATTCTGTCTCCTACAGGCTTTTGAGGGGGAAATTATGTGTGGCATACAGGGCATTTGTCAGACCCCACTCTGATAGACTTCCTGCATATCCACAAAACAGAATACCAGAATTACCCATTCTAAAGACTTAAACCTTGCCTGTGATATAAATAGGACCTGCTGGAGAGATAGGTATGTATCCGAGAGACTTCCCTGTCTATGGAACAGACTTTCCATCCATGTGAAGCAGAGCTCCTTCCTAATCCAATTCAAGTGTAACTTGGACAATTGGATGGGAAACCAGAAATCCATCCCTGGTTTGACACCTATGTCTCTGTTGCAAATAGGTAACCTGTAAATAGTTCATCTCCCAGGCCCATGCTTACACTTATCAAGGGTATCAGAACATGTCAGAGATTTGGGATGGATGGCTTGGCTTAAAAATGCCCTTGTGGTCATTAGCCTAGCAAATGCCTATGAACCTGTGAGCAAGTTGAATAGTAGAAGACTCAGGATCTAGGCTGTCTGACAGAGGTTTTATGGTATGATATTTTATTTCAAAGTGAAGTTAGGATCCAGTTGATGTTGATTGTCTAGCTTTGTCTTTGTTATATCTAGTTAGTGTGCTTATACATTGTGTGAATTTCTACAAATGTATATTAATATTACTGGATGGGTTTTCAGATTGTATGGTTTGCCAGTCTTTAGTAACATCACCTAACAGTGTGATTTCCATAAGGATTTCTGAGATGGCCAAGCACAAAACGTCTTCCAGTGTTTTAGCATTTTTACCTGGAGGGTATGCAAATGCAATGATTGTGATTGTCTTGTAAGTGTTTAGTTGTAGCCTGGTTGGTAGGATTTCTGAGTTAGAGAAAGTTGGCATGGTGTGAGAGAAAAGGGAGATACCTGGTGTGTTTTTTTAGGAAATAACTCCACCACCAGCTTTTTGTTGGTGCTATATAATCTGATATGATTGTCAGGCTGGACAGTTTCTTCAGTTTTTTGTTCTCTGTCAGAACTATGATTCTATGTCACCTAAGATGCCTGGATTGTGTAGCACTTTCCTTGCATATATGCATGCACTTCAGGGAGTTGGTTATCAATTCTTCAGAAGTTGGCATGCTATACAGGAAGACCAGGTAGGTGAGGTAGTATCACTAAAGAAGCTTAAGTTTTTTGTCTGGTGCCTGTTTTGGGGCTTGGCTTGGGTGGAAGATGCCACTACATTTTTATGGTTATGGACTTATGAGGGGACAGGTAGAGGTATTTTTGACTGATTTTATGTTTAATACCAATTTTGTGAGTAAATGTCTGTTGATTTGGATAGTTGGAATTCCTCAGCAGGACATGTGAGTATTGATATAGATAGGGTGTGATTGGGAGATGAGGATCAGAAGTATGCTATAATTTATACTTAACGTATGTCCTACTACTTTCACTAGCTTGGTGTTAATCTAATACTATTACTGCTGTTCCACAGCTGGCTGCTTCTTGCACAACACTGGGCTGCTCCCTATTCTCTATCCATCCTGCTTTTTCCCCTTCCTGCTTTCTCCAGCAAGTTACACTCTAAAAGCTCATTTTCTGCTGTGCTCCCCCTGCATATCTCTGTTTTTCTCTTCTTGTCTATCCTTCCTGTACTACTCTATCCTATCGCCGTACACCAGTTTCTTTACTCTGCTTTGTTACCTCCTTCCCTGTGGAATTACTCAGGAAATATCTTTACCCTGCTCTACCCCCTCTTACCTCTCTTAGCTCTCATCTGCCAAAATGATCTGCTTCTCTGATTGCTTTTAGGGACTCTAATTTCTCCGGGTGCAGCCCCGCTCCATTTGCCCTCACTTTGCTCAAGTTCACTTTGCTCCCCTAGCCAGCCCCCACTCTCACCCACCTCTACTTAAGTTACTTTTATCCTCTCCAGTCACTCCCCTTCCTTTCAGCACAACCACTCATACTCCAGTCCCTGCCTGTAACCACTCCCAAGCTAAGACCCTCACATTTAATTACATCACTTCCTCTCTTCAGTAATCCTCCTCCAACCCATTTTACAACTACACTCCACACCTTACAATGCAACATATGTACATTTCCATTCAATTTCTTATACTTCTCTCAGTCTTAACTGCCTATCACACTAACCTCTGACACCCTTACATATACTCTTCTACCTCATGCACCCCAAAAACTTCTAGTTCATAGGTTCATAGGTTGGTAGTAAGCTATCAGCCCTAAGGCCTATACAAGCCTAGCCATAACAATTCCCTGGATATTTCTTCCCACAATATTTACTTCTCTGGACCCCTATCTAGCAGAGCAACTGCCATGATCCCTGGGGTGAATTTCCTATCTCCCATCCAATCATCAAGGTTCTTTTTGAAGAGGGCCAAAGAGGCGCTCTGCTTGACAAGTATGGGCAGTCTATTCCAGAGTCTGGGGAGTCTCTGGGTCAGGAACCTATCCCTCCAGCATGTTTTGCTCATTGTGATGACAAGGTTTAAATCCCTGGAGCATGTGTCTATGAAGGACTGGGAGTTCTTTAAGTGTAGCATGTCCAACAGCTCTGGGTTTGACATGGCCTTGTATGTTAGCATAGGGCATCTGCTTTAGGTCTGTGATTCTTTTAGTGAGGTATTTCTATAGCCTTTCCAGTTGTTGCAGATGTCTTGAGAGGTACATACCAAACGAGGCATTGTATTCTATAATGGTTCTAATGAGGTATGAGTACAGTGGGACAATGATCTCTTTTTTTCTGGATGAAAAGCAGTGGCGGCTGGTGACTTCAAATCAAAGGGGGGCTGCAGCAGACAGCTGAATGGGTGGGGTCAAGGGGAAGGGGTGTGGCCAACTAGAAAGGGGAGGAGCTATGCTCAAAACCACAAAAACTAACTTTAATTAAATACGCTGCCCTGGGTGCCAAACCATCATTACGAGAGTCCAATCAAGACAAAAATAAGTGTAGAAGAATAAAAATATTTCAATGTATTGGTTGCATGACAGCTTACTTAATATCTAGATGGAAACAAAAGGTTGTGAGGCATGAAAAAATAAATTACTTTTTAAATACATTACTGGAATGCCAGTCAAAATCAAGTATAAGAAAAACAAGAAGCACTCAACTCAAACCACTTCTCCTTGCACTGCAGTTCTAATTATAATTTATATTCAGCTTTATTAAAGTACCAAGTAACATGCTGAAAGTAGAAATCTCTGTGATGTCCCCACTTGTAAAAATGTTTCTTATCCAAAAAAAGACCTGCTGCCTGAAAACTATCTACTTGTTTCATGGGGAAAACATGATCAAAGTAAAAAATGAAAAGCAAACAAGAAACAAGCTCAAGATACATTGCTTAAAGGATTACTGTACAGGTTATCGACCACACATAATTGGCATTCTGCTTAGTTTACGGGTAAAGTCTGTAGAGATGACTGGAAGTGTCCAACAAGTGTAATGAGCTTTTTAAAATAATGGAATCCTGTCCTTTAATACCCAAGGCTTTTACATTATCTAGTCAAGTATTCTCTGCATGGCAACAACAGAAAGGCTTTCAATGTTGGCAATTCTTTAACAGTATGCTTATTAAAGCTTACTTGCATCTTACGATCTCAGACAAGCTTACCTTATGGTCATTAAAGCATTGCTACTTAAACAAAGAGCAACAGGCACTTTCTGAGTAATAAGCATAAATCTGAGTAATAAGCATAAATCAACAGTACAAAAATATGACAGAAACCAGACCGTTCTGCAAAATCAAGGACAGATGAAAAGCCACTGTAGTACTTGTGTCTACCTTGGATGGGGGGACACACTGCATATTTACACTGCAAAACTACTCCTTGCCTTGCTTGGACACATCCAGAGTCACTACATGGGGGAGTGGGGTGCAACAAGTATGTCACAATTTGAAATGCCTCTGGCTGACTGTGATGGCCCTGACACATTTGTCATACCTCTCAACCTCAGAGCAAGAAATCTGGACAAAGCCATACACAGAAGTGGGACAAAGGCACAAAAATAAGGACAATTTTTAAATATTGCTCTAATAAACTTAGAAAGATAATAGAATCGGTCTTGCATTAGTATGAATTTTCTGAAGGGTATAAAATCTGAAACTCAAATGTCTGTCATTATTTTCTAACTTCAGTCTGTAATGATTTGTCACTAATTTGCCAAAAAACACAATTTTATGAAAAATGGACCAAAAATGTGATGCAAAAATATAAAATAGGCACACAATACAGCTGGGAACCTGTCAAAGAAGGGACACTTTAATATTAGTACTGCTAACTTGAGCAGCTGACAAAATAAAAGAATCTACATGCATTTCAAGTAATCTATAACTTTGATTATTACAGTTATTTCTTAATTGTAAACCCTCCATGTTTTCTTCCAAAATTGCTATTTTGCGGAGGGATTATTAGGGGGAAGAGCAACATTTTGAGCCAAAATCAGGGACAGTTGAGAGGTTGGCTATGCCTAATTCTATAAAGCAATTTATTTGCATGTACCTCTCAACCTGTTAATGCAGTAATTCTGAACAAGGCTAAATATATTGGGGGAACATATAAACAGTACTAAAAATTGCTCTTGTATAAACTGAGACAGTTGCTAGAATAACAGTTCTTACTTTAGCATGCATTTTTCTGAAGGTTATGAAGTCTGAAACTCAGTGTATCATTATTTAGTGACTTAATTCCTAAATGATTTGCCAGAAAACTACAAATTTTATGAAGAACATACCAAAAATAAGAAGCAAAAATCTATTCATTCTTTGAAAATCTGGACATTTGGGAGGTATAGTTCAGCTGGGCCTGTCTGAGTTTGCTGGCCTTCCCCCCTGACAAAATCATGGTTGAATGGAGCCTCTGCAGCCATTCCAATGAACCATTACTTGGCTATTTCACTCCATTTACCATAAACACTAATGTGCATATTGCTTTACTTCTATGATGAGTTGGACTTCATTTGAAAGTTTTATTTTGTATTTTACAGCACAAACACTAAGTCATCTACTAAACAAAGCAATGCAGTCTCACAATGAAAACTTAGCATTAAAACTTCTCTGCCCTTGAAACTCACATTCATTGAAACAGCATTGAAACCCACATTCAAAGAAAATACATTTTGCCAGTGGCAGATAAAGATTAATTTTGGGCTGTTTTCAAATCATAAGCCCCTTGCATATGAAACATACATGTGCTCTTTGATACACCTTCCTCATTGTACTAAATTATATTCCTTGTACAATACAGTACAGTTGTTAGAGGGCATTTAAAATTTTTTTGAACATTTTTCCAGTAAGCAATGAAACAAAACGCATGCACCCATAATGGCAAAACTGCCCAGTTCAGGACATTTATCATAAAAGTCTACTCAGACTTCCACAGTTCACCATTATTAGTAAATATGCACAATTCCACAGTCCACCATTATCAGTAAATATGCACAATTCTACAGTCCACCATTATCAGTAAATATGCACAATTCTACAGTCCACCATTATCAGTAAATATGCACAATTCTACAGTCCATTATCTGTAAATATGCACAATTCTACAGTCCATTATCAGTAAATATGCACAATCTCTGAAGAAGTAAAAGTCATCTAAATAATTCCACATTAACGAAATCTGTAACTAATGAAGAGGTTGCTGCTAGCAAACACTTTTATATTTCATGGTGTCATCGAAAAATAAAGTGTCTGTTGCCCCTCAGGAATAAATTGCCTATATTACATTAAAAAAATGATAAGCTAGTAATATTGCAAGAGGAAATGGATGGCAAACTGATAACAGACTCATAGTATCTTCACAAAGGAGAATATTCTCAGTATGGCAGCATCCACCCCTTGTGGGAGTAGAACCCACAGCCTTCTGCATCAAAAGCAAGTACACAACCTGTTGTGCTATTAACAAGGCAAGCCAACCTCACTTAAGCAACACTAAACTTCTGTTCCCCTGCAGCTCTCAGCTCCTTGTAAAATCTACTCAATAATGAACTGCATCTCAACTTCGCAGCACAAGAAAACTGGAAAAAGCCAAAATGTATTGGATGGGGGTCAAAAGCCCAAAAACCAGGGACACATTAAACATTGCTTGTATAATCTTGGAAAGTTGCTAGAATAAAATGCTGTGTTACCACCATACATTTTACTGCCAAGGTCCTTGTGCAAAACAGTCGGAGCAACGTACCACTACGCCAAATCAGCTGCTTTGTGAAAGAGAAATGCTGTGTTACCACCATACATTTTACTGCCAAGGTCCCTGTGCAAAACAGTCAGAGCAACATACCACTACGCCAAATCAGCTGCTTTGTAAAATGGAGGAAGACTGAAACTTAAATGGCTATCATTTAATTAATTCAGTTCTCACCATAGCTGTCAACCTCTTAGTGCAAAACACCTGGACAAACCTAGTAATGAGGGAATACAGCCCTCAAACATATTCAGTGAATTCAGTTCTTGCCATAGCTGTCAACCTTAGCACAAAAAACCTGGACGAAGCCAATAATGGGGGAATACAGTCCCAAAAATAGGGACAAATTTCAAATATTCATCTTATAAACTTAGAAAATTGCTAGAATAAAAGGTCGTGTTACAGTTGTGTTACTATGTATTTTCTGAAGAACTTGAAGTCTGAAATTCAAATGCCTGTCAATTTTACTGCTGACAGAACAAAAACAATTTTCAGCAGAGACTCAGGGAGAAATACTGCAGACACGTCTATGTAAAATGACAGGGCACCAGAGTAAATCCACACAAACACAGGGAGGAGATGCAGACTCCACACAGAAGGCACCCCAGCCAAAAATCAAACCAGAAAACCTATAGCTGTGAAACAACAATACTACCACTGCACCATCAAATATGCAAGGAATTAAACATTCAGAAACCTGAAGTCTGAAATTCAAATGCCTGTCAATTTTATTTAACATTTGTTAATCAGGACAGTCTGACTTGGAACAAAAAAAAAATTTCAGCAGAGGCCCAGGAAGAAATAATGCAGACATGTCTTTGTAACATGGGAGGACACAAAAGCAAACCCACATAAACACAGAGAGAAGATACAGACCCCACAAAGGCAGAACCCCAGCCAAGAATCAAACCTGAGAACCGGCAGCTGTGAGGCAACAATGCTACTACTGCACCATCAAATATCAAGCATTGCAACATTTACAAACCACAGATATTATGAGGAACAAATCAAATCAAATATGAGGCAAAAATCTGCAATCTTTTTTTACAAATGGTGGTGGGTAGGGAATTCTATTTAACACCTTCATACAAGGTACAGGGTTCAAGCCTGAGGTATTCCCTACCACACACACACCTGTAGTAGCAAACCACAAAAATTAAATATACTGCCCTGGGTGCCAAACCGTCATTATGAGAGTCCAATCAAGACAAAATGAAGTGTAGAAGTATAAAAATATTTCAATGCATTGGCTGCATGGCAGCTTAATATCTAGATGCAAACAAAAAAGGTTGTGAGGCATGAAAAAATAAATTACTTTTTTTTAAATACATTAATGGAATGCCAGTCAAAATCAAGTATAAGAAAAACAAGCAGCACTCAACTCAAACCACTTCTTGCACTGCAGTTCTAATTATAATTTATATTCAGCTTTATTAAAGTAACAAGTAACATGCTGAAAGTAGAAATCTCTGATGCCCCCACTTGTAAAAATGTTCCTTATCCAAAAAAGACCTGCTGCCTGACATCTACTTGTTTCATGGGGAAAACATGATCAAAGTAAAAAATGAAAAGCAAACAAGAAATAAGCTCAAGATACATTGCTTAAAAGGATTACTGTACAGGTTATGAACCATGCGATTGGCATTCGGTTTACAGGTAAAGCCTGCAGAGATGACTGGAAGTCTCCAAGTGTAATGAGACTCTTAAAATAATGTAATTCTGTCCTTTATTACAAATACTGGCATATGCATTTCAATACCCAAGGCTTATACATTATCTAGTTACGTATTCTCTACATGGCAACAGAAAGGCTTTCAATGTTGGCAATTCTTTAACAGTATGCTTATTAAAGCTTACTTACATCTTGCAATCTCAGCCAAGCTTACGTGATGGTCATTAAAGTTTTGCTACTTTAACACAGAGCAACTTTCACTTTGAGCAATAAGCATAAATCAAGCAGTACAAAAAATATGACAGAAACCAGATCATTCTGTAAAAATCAAGGACAGATGAAAAGCCACTCTAGTACTTGTGTCTACCTTGGATGGGTGGGATTCTGTGCACATTTACACTGCATAACTACTCCTTGCCTTGCTTCGACACATCCAGAGTCACTACATGGTGGAGTGGGGTGCAACAAGTATGTCACAGTTTGAAAAGTCTCGCTGACTTGTGATGGCCCTGACACATTTGTCATACCTCTCAACCTCAGAGCAAGACATCTGGACAAAGCCATACAAAGAAATGGGACAAAGGCCCAAAAATAAGGACAATTTTTAAAATATTGCTCTTATAAACTTAGAAAGCTAATAGAGGTCTTGCATTAGTATGAATTTTCTGAATGGTATGAAATCTGAAACTCAAATGTCTGCCATTATTTTATAACTTCAGTCTTTAATTATTTGTCACTAATTTGCCAAAAAAACACAATTTTATGAAAAATGGACCAAAAATGTGATGTAAAAATATAAAATAGCAACACAATACAGCTGGGAACCTGTCAAAGAAGGAACACTTTACTCTTGGTACTGCTAACTTGAGCAGCTGACAAAATAAAATAATCTACATGCATTTCTGAAATAAAAGTAATCTGATTATTACAGTTATTTCTTAATTATAAACCCTCCATGTTTTCTTCCAAAATTGCTATTTTGCGGAGGGATCATTAGGGGAAGAACAACATTTTGAGCCAAAATCAGTGACAGTTGAGAGGTTTGGCTATGCCTAATTCTATAAAGCAATTTATTTGCATGTACCTCTCAAACTGTTAATGCAATAAATCTGGACAAGGCCAAATATATTGGGGGGGGGGGCATATAAACAGTACTAAAAATTGCTCTTGTATAAACTGGGACAGCTGGCACAAAGTCAAAAAGAAAGGCTGACATTAGCAACAGCATCTATATATAAAAATTTATTTTATTTATTTTATTTTATTTATTTTACATTTGTTGACCGGGCTAGTCTAGCTGGATACATGTCCATTTTCAGTAGAGGCCCGGGGAGAAAAGCTCCAAAGAACAGAGGTAGATAGACAGAACATCAGCAGATCAAGTAATTATTAATACATTCATAGGCAAATAAAGCAATCAAGTAGGTTATACATATTGTTTAAAAGAGGTACAGACTTATGTAGATGGCCTAACATGGCTACATTGTGGACCTTTAAGGTTTTGGGTTGGGTAGAGGCTTCGGTGGGCCTGGGACGTTTGCTATTAGTCTGGATTAGAGCAAGGGCATAGCCATTGGGACTTTAGGAGATCTTTGAGGTGTTTTTTGAATTGGTGAAGAGAGGTCATGTGTCTTAGGTTGTTTGGGAGGGCATTCCAGGATTTGCCAAAATAAATAAAATAAAATAAAAAAATATATATATTTGCTATCAAGGAAAGTTGCTATGATCAGAAAAGGAAGTTGTTCAAGTCTGTGATTGGTTGATGTTTCAGTCCCTAGGCAGGATTCTTTTTTCACAGCATCACTAGAATGAGTGTCTGAGACATGACAGTGAAAGCTATGTGAATGGCACCAGGACTCCTGATTGTCTAGCTTCAGCTCCTAGTGATGACATGTGCATCTAATAATACTATGATGTAATGGTAACTAAAGATTTCTCTTACAGATGTACAACAGAATCATTTAATTTAGCAGCATATAACGTCCACATGACCTTCCTAATCTGGTCATTGCCTCACCTAAGCTGCTTTTCTGTGTAGACTTTCTTTCCTCTATACACCTCTTAAATTGCCCTAAATCTGTCTAGAACATTTCAAATTTCCATCTCTAACTTTACCATCTCCTCAAGTAGTCTTTTTCATAAATTCTTCACAATGTCAGCAAAAAAGAAAAGGCATCTTAAACTACCCTTCAGTTGTCACCTCTGCTTTCAGACTTTCAGACGTAACCTATGTGCAGTTATTTTAGTATTATCTCCAAGACTATGTTGTTTTTAAGGAAAAATTCAAATATATATTCAGGAGTCCTATCTAGTTACTTAAGAAAGCATGTTATTGCATGTTAAATTCTTTTATCATGTCTTTCTGTAGTTCCTAATTATACATTAAATGTTAAAAGTTCTGTGTTGTGACATTTCTTTGCTAGAACTTTTTTGGCATTTTTTGGAAAAACTAAAGTTGTTTAAGATACCAGTGGCTGAAAAAAATCAAGAGTGTGTGTTAAAAATGCAGCTTTTTTTGCAACTCTGGCTGAGACAATAAAAAATAATAATAAAAAATAATTAAAAAATAATATACATTATACATACCACCAAGAAGAAAACCCTCTACTCTGTTCTTCTTCTTCTAACTTCTTTCTTCTACTACTTCTTTCTTCAGTTCTTCTTCTGTTCTTCAGCACATGCACAGCTGACAAAATAAAGTCACCCAAAAAAAAAAAAAATAATAAAAATCCAATGCCAATGGTAAATTAATGATAAATCCAGATAAAGGTAAATCCTTCCCTGGTGACTGACTCAGTCACGAATCGATTCAGTCCACAACTGAAACTGTTTGATTGATTCTCGCTCTTTTCCCAGCCCATAAAGCCTGGGAACAGAGCAACAACCAATCAGCAGCATAGCCCATGCACGTCATGTGCGTGCCTGCGGACGTCGCAGTCCGAGCCCCTTACAATTCTATGCGGTTTGGAACTGCATAGACTGCTGGGCATTACAATGATGCCTTAATTACTTCACCGGGCTGCAACAAAAACAAACAAAAAAAAAAACTTTATTTAAAACCACCGCAACCCGAGGCGGTTAAAGTGCACATGCGTGTACTTGCCGAATTGCAAACTCGGAATGAAGTAAACCAAAAAATAAGTATTTTACTGTCAGTCTGTCTACACATACACAAAAAGGTACTTTTTCTTTTTTATAGCTGAGGGGGCTGCAGTCCGGCAGTCCGATGCCACAAGCCGCCCCTGGTTTAGATAGGTAAAGTGAGAACCTTGGGGCATGGTGGGGGATCTGTAGCAAGCTACAATTTGGATTACAGTCTTATTTTATTTTGTCTTATTTTTATTTTATTATTATTTGAATTTTGTCTCCTGGATACATGTTCCTCCATACCACCACCTCATCTACTTCCAAGCTACATTCCATCAGTGATCCTACATTGATTGTTGCAGTTCTTAAGTAAGTTTGAGATGGAAACACTCAGAATATTTTTTGGAGATGGGAGAAACCCCATAGAGACATAGTGAGAACATACAAACTCCAAGCAGACATTAGTCAGAGGTCATAATCAAACCTTGTATGTTGTGCATGGGAGGCAAAGACTTTAACCATTATGCCAACTGGTCTCCTTTTCTATGATATGATGTGTAATAAATGTAATATCTTATATGATTATGTTTATCAGATGAGTTAAAAGATGAGTGGCAAAGCCACAATTCCTAGTGTAAGTTTCTACTTCAACTGTACATGATATTTCATGTGTTACGCAAACAACAGCAAACATATTTCACTTATATTTGTTCATTAATTTCAAATGGTGATTATTCTTATCCATTGAATAGCACTTCAGGTAGCTTCTGTGGATTTTATTTTAGAGCATGTCCATCCATCCATCCATCCATCCATCCATCCATCCATCCACAACCCCTTTTTTCATTTTTTGAACATGGGGTCAGGGTGTCACTTTATCAGTGACAATCATCTAGAGCTGAGATTTACACTGATGGGTGACTAACCCTGCTGTGGTCAAGAGCATATAATAGAATGGAATGAAAGCTGACTCATAAGCAAGCTACGTTAATTAAGATAATGTATGCTATGATATTATTTTAGAAAAAATGAAAATGAAATGAGTACACGTAGTATGAGATCAGAATTAACAATTCTAGAAGAAGTTGATGTATATTATAAGGCACAAAGATTATAATTGATGACCTCAAAAGGAAACTTATGCCTATCTGAAATGTTTGATATCACCACAAAACTAAAGTGCATCTTAGAGGCATTTGGATCTGAGGAAGTAGGCAGGAGTCAATTAGCTTGCATCACTGACACCAGTTCACTCATCCTCAGGGTGCAGGTTGCTTGGCTTGTGGCGTTGCTCACCCCTATTGGTGGTTGAGTCTACTGCTTTCCTTTAGTGGTCACCATAGGTTGTACTGTGTATGACAAGGTCTTACTTGTTGAGTTGGGGAATACAGGTATATGAAGGAGCACACACACATATGGACAAGAAGCAGCCCACATGCAGGATGCAGGCTGACTGATGGATTAATTAGCTGTTCACTACCCTACCAACTAAATCTCACAGCCAGAAAAACAGATGGGCCATTATAGGTTTTTGCACAGGAATGAATGTGCCATACTGATCTTATTGGAACTGATGATGTTGGATTCCTGTCCCATGAAACAGGTGGGCAGAATGGCTGCAGGTGATGTAGTGACTGGACAGGTTCATTGGGAAGATGGGAAGATAAAACACTGAAAAATATCTGGGATTCTATGTTCGGTGTTATGGGGTAGAAGTCATAACAGCTGCAGCATACAAGCATATGCTAGAAACTACCTCCATTAACTCTGTTAATTTATTATCTCTGCTATTGTCTTTGGTCTTTAGCTGTATTGCATCACTGTTGTGTTTAAGTTTATATGCTGACAAGTTGTAAGAAATGCAAACTGTGTTTTATATTATGTTTTTGTAATCCTTGAAAACGGTTTTCTTTGTAGTTGTAGATAATATCTGGAAGAGAGATTCACCTGCTATTATAGTGATGCCTATGTTAGGTAAGTAGTTTCTATTTATTCCCTTATTTGACATATAAGTAATTGTTTACCAGTTTGTATAATGGTCTTGTGAACATACTGGTCTGATAATACTGTCTCCTTAACTCGTTCCCTCCTTTGTGTTTGTATTGTTATGCCCAATGGGCATGGCCTGACCCTTTTAAAAAATGAAGTTATTGCCTTAGAGTTCAAATGTTCATATCTCTAGAACCAGGAATGTTAGTAGAAAACTGTAAATGGCAAACACTTCACCACAAAGCATCTTATACAATGGTTGCATCAAATTGAGGGATTAAAAGGGACAATATCACAGGAAATGAATAAAGGTGTCAATGTCAACTATACACTGATATGACATGAAATCATATAATCCAATACAATTTCTCAGTTTCCCATGAAGGAAGAGATGCTATTGGTAAAGGTGTCCTTCTCCTTTAATGGAAAATACTGTCTTCATTTTGGTCACTGCATTAAAAAAGAATCTCAAAGCGTTACAATTTACCTGTGATGAGATCTGCAGATTTATCACCCACTCTGCAAAAGAAAAAAAAAAACACTGCTTCATCTTTGATAAAGCCAAAGGGCTACCTAATTTAGAAGCATTCTGCTTGTGGAAAGTCCTGTCCAAACAGTCACTACCCTTAGGTCATTCCACTTCTTGGCAAGTGGACTACATGCCCCAAGAATCTTAGGTCCTTCCCACAATGCACCTCTATTCTTCAGGCTCTCAAAACTATACCCAACAAAGCATGACATCATCAGTCGTGTCCCTAAAATCTGGGCTGGTACCCCTCTACATATAATACCTAATCCATCTCTCTCAAAAATTTTCTCAGAATTACAGCTCATCTTATTCAAAGAAGCCAACTATAACTGCTTTCTTAACACTGGAGTCAAATATATTCATCCCCAAATCCTTCATCTCAGCACAGGTTTTCTATATGTTAATTGTAATTGTAACTCCTATACATTGTGTATTCTATCTGATTATGATACAGATGTAATGTGACTTCTGCGTGTGTAATTGTTTAAAAAATATATTTTGACTGACAATGGTAAATTTAAACTGTTACTGCTAAGTGTCGTTTTTGATGTTATTGGAAATCTGATGCATCCCCATGGTGAGCCGGAAAATGATTCCAATTGATCGGTGTTCTACCCTGGTCATCAAATACAAATAATTAAATACGCCTACTAGGGGTGCAAACATACTCACATTGTATACATGGGAGAATGCTGATACTCACATTGGTAACATGGGAGAATGTTGTACCCCTCTCAATAACATAGTCTCCTGTTTGGTAAGGTCAGACGACAAAGCTGACTCCATCGTAATAAAAATCAATTCTGTGACTCTGGCTAAACCCTCAAAATATATAGAACAATTCTAAAGTAAACTTCCAAGTACTAAATTATAGCCTGTCAAAAGTTCAAGCCCCACCCAAACCCTATGAAAACAGCTGCGTATGCAGAATTGTAGAGAAATCCTGTACAATCATGTCAATAAAAGCAATAGAGACAGCCGTGCCTACAAGAAATAAGTTCAGAAGAAACTCACAAAAACACCCTGGTGGAATCCAAACATAAACAAGATGCACAACAAAAGAAAACAAAAAAGTCATAGCCAAGATTAGGAAGTGCTTTGATCAACATGATAAAACAAGGTCATCAATTCGAACAAACCGCTAAGAGGGTAAATTAAGTCTACTGAAGTCAAATTGGAAGTAAAGCTAGACTCCCAGATAAAGGAGAACCACAAGGGTTTTTTTTGCTATGTCAGACACTTCAAAGGCAGCCCACAGCAGTGCGCAGAACTGATTGTAAATTGAGCCATCTGCAAGGAGCTGGAAGACATAGCAAATCTGCTGGCTAACAAATTTAGCTTCAATTTTACCCCATCTCTCCTAACAGCCTCTCCCCAGGAAATACAATCAAACACCCCCCCCCAACTATCACTAGTAAGCAGGTCCTAGATGTGCTTTCTAAGGACAAAATCTCTGCACTGATGTGCTGAATAATACCTAAGGATTAATACCTAATACCTAATTCCTAAATAACCTGAAACATTGCATATCAAGACCACTGGAGACTCTGTTTAATCAGAAACTCCAGACAGGCTTTGAGCCATATGAATGGAGAACTGCAAAGGTCATCCCTCTGCACAAGGTTGGGCCATTAATGGACCCTAGCAACTACAGTTGCATAAGTCTGACTGGTCTCATATACAAATCCATGGAATGAATTATCATGGAAATGATTGATAAAGAGATTGAAGCATTCAAACACTGGATACAACCCACTTTGGTTTTGGTAACTGCAAAACATGCCAACTGAACCTGGTAGACTTCTTTGAGAAAGTCACCAAAGCAATGGATGAGGTCAAAATGGAGCACACTACCTACCGTGACCTAGATAAGACATTTGATTCATTACCCCATGCAGACATTATATTTAATTATGGATGTAGGCATAAACCCCTATGTTATACACTGGATAGCCAGCTGGTTCTCAGACAGGACCCGGGAATTTAGTATAGGTGAGACTACCTCCACAGAGAGGTTGGTCAGTAGTGGACACCATCAGGGCTCTGAACTGACTCCGCTCCTTTTTGGAATCTAGTTTTCAGTAGTTAAGGCCAATGTCAAGGACCTCTGGGTGATCAAGACTGCAAATGACAGAAAAAAAAAGATTGCAGACAGTTGCAAATTAGGAGCAATCATAGAATCCCCTAAGACGCAAGCATCCTACAAGATGGACTAACACAGGAAGATGAATGGTACCAAAGTCACAGCTTAAACCTCAATGCCAAGAAATGCATGCTATTACCCTTTGTGAAGTCAGACACCCTAAGAAAGTACCTTATTAATAACAAACCCTGCTAGTACAACTGGCAATCAGGGATTTTGGTACATATTTAGATAGTAACATGGCTTTCAACCAACATGTGTCTAAGATAATAAGCAAACCATTCTATGTTTCTCAACTTATAAGCAAGGGCATCTAGGTCCAAGGAAGTAATCATTCAGCTGTACTAGTCCATCATCCGGCTCAACATTAAGTACAAAGCTTCCGTCGATGTGTACCTAACCAGGCACATGTAACAACTGGAATGTTCACAGAGTTTCCTCCTAGTTTTGGTCAGTTACTTTTATAGGGGTCAGTGCTACTTTTGATCAGTGCTGATACAGGGTTCAGTGTTAGTATATATGCTGCAGCCTCCTTCAGCTGTGAGTTAATGTGTCCTAACTTGGCCTGGCTTTTTTTTTTTTTTATTATTTGCTGACAATGCAGTGTCATACTGATGAATATAATTCTATAATGCCCTGTGTTAAAATAGATTTGACAATCAACATCATGCTGACTCTATTTTATTGTTTTATTTCTCTGTGTATTAAAATAATTTTGTGCATGTTTTTAGATGCCTCACAGAGTATTGAAATAGAAGATGTTGCATTTGCTTCTGGTGCAAGTGAGTACATTTTCATTTGTTTGACAGAAGTAGTTGTGTCAATGATATGATCACACAAGAATCAAGCAAAATACTTCCTTTTGACTTAGGAAGACATGAAACAATGATCTAAACCAGGACAGAAATCATCAAAGTAGTTTTACAAAAAAGGAAATATCAACAGTATAACCATCAATTGAGTTGAGTGGCTCAGTGCTGCAGTGGTCAGCATTGTCATCACACAGCACAGCAAGAGGTCCTCTGGTTCAATTCTTGGTTGGGCTGCCTTCTGTGTGGAGTCTGCATGCCTTCCCTGCATTTACATGGGTTTCCTCCAAGTGCTCTTGTTTCCTCCCACATTCCATAGACATGAGTCTGGAGCATTTCTCCCTGGCCTCTGCTGAAAATGGGCTCTGTCCCAGTCAGACTTTCCTGGTAAACAAATAATAAATAAATAAACACTAGTCCAACAATTATTTGTATATTAAAACTAATACCTATTACCTGCCTCTCACATTCCAAAACACTGATTCTTTTACTTTTCAGACAACTAAACTTACATCAAAGATTACAGCCCATCACCCATGATACTATGACCATATTGGGCTTATTTCTTGACCAAACATTGGAAATCACTTCCCACCCATCATCCTCCTGTCCATTATTTGAAGAAGAGTTAAACCATAGGCCACATAATACCACAATTCACTGCTACTTAATGTCTTACTTTTAATGTTTTCATGTTATGGTTCAGTAAGTCTAACTCTACTCTCAGCATAGTACCCCTGAATCATAAATCGTCCCACCTCCTTTCCTTCCTGTTCTCCTGATCTCCTGTTTCCCTTTTTATTGTTGCATATCATGTATTTATGTAATTATAGCTCATTATGTAGTACTGCTTTATTCACAATAATCTGTGCATGCATGCACAGGGTAATTTGTAACAATGTTGCAGTTTACTTGTCATACTTACATATATTTAATCAGTTGTAACATATTGTATTCATTGTTTCTATTACTTTCCTTCCTGTTCTCCTGATCTCCCGTTTCCTTTTTTATTGTTGCATATCATGTATTTATGTAATTATAGCTCATTATGTAGTGTTGCTTTATTCACAATAATCTGTGCATGCATGCACAGGGTAATTTGTAACAATGTTGCAGTTTACTTCTCATACATACATATATTTAATCAGTTGTAATATAGTGTATCCATTGTTTCTATTACTTTACTTCCTGTTCTCCTGATCTCCGTGTTTCTCTTTTTATTGTTGCATATCATGTATTTATGTAATTATAGCTCATTATGTAGTGTTGCTTTATTCATAATAATCTGTGCATGCATGTACAGGGTAATTTGTAACAATGTTGCAGTTTACTTGTCATACTTACATATATTTAATCAGTTGTAACATATTGTATTCATTGTTTCTATTACTTTCCTTCCTGTTCTCCTGATCTCCCGTTTCCTTTTTTATTGTTGCATATCATGTATAGATGTAATTATAGCTCATTATGTAGCGCTGCTTTATTCACAATAATCTGTGCATGCATGCATGCATGCATGCACAGGGTAATTTGTAACAATGTTGCAGTTTACTTCTCATACTTACATATATTTAATCAGTTGTAATATATTGTATTAATTGTTTCTATTACTTTACTTCCTCTTCTCCTGATCTCCCGTTTCCCTTTTTATTGTTGCATATCATGTATAGATGTAATTGTAGCTCATTATGTAGTGCTGCTTTATTCACAATAATCTGTGCATGCATGCACAGGGTAATTTGTCACAATGTTGCAGTTTACTTCTCATACTTACATATATTTAATCAGTTGTAATATATTGTATTAATTGTTTCTATTACTTTACTTCCTCTTCTCCTGATCTCCCGTTTCCCTTTTTATTGTTGCATATCATGTATAGATGTAATTGTAGCTCATTATGTAGTGCTGCTTTATTCACAATAATCTGTGCATGCATGCACAGGGTAATTTGTAACTATGTTGCAGTTTACTTCTCATACTTACATATATTTAATCAGTTGTAATATATTGTATTCATTGTTTCTGTTACTTTACTTCCTGTTGTCCTTATCTCCCGTGTCCCTTTTTATTGTTGCATATCATGTATTTATGTAATTATAGCTCATTATGTAGTGTTGCTTTATTCACAATAATCTGTGCATGCATGCACAGGGTAATTTGTAACAATGTTGCAGTTTACTTCTCATACATACATATATTTAATCAGTTGTAATATAGTGTATCCATTGTTTCTATTACTTTACTTCCTGTTCTCCTGATCTCCGCGTTTCTCTTTTTATTGTTGCATATCATGTATTTATGTAATTATAGCTCATTATGTAGTGCTGCTTTATTCACAATAATCTGTGCATGCATGCACAGGGTAATTTGTAACAATGTTGCAGTTTACTTCTCATACTTACATATATTTAATCAGTTGTAATATATTGTATTCATTGTTTCTATTACTTTACTTCCTGTTGTCCTTATCTCCCGTGTCCCTTTTTATTGTTGCATATCATGTATTTATGTAATTATAGCTCATTATGTAGTGCTGCTTTATTCACAATAATCTGTGCATGCATGCACAGGGTAATTTGTCACAATGTTGCAGTTTACTTCTCATACTTACATATATTTAATCAGTTGTAATATATTGTATTAATTGTTTCTATTACTTTACTTCCTCTTCTCCTGATCTCCTGTTTCCCTTTTTATTGTTGCATATCATGTATAGATGTAATTGTAGCTCATTATGTAGTGCTGCTTTATTCACAATAATCTGTGCATGCATGCACAGGGTAATTTGTAACTATGTTGCAGTTTACTTCTCATACTTACATATATTTAATCAGTTGTAATATATTGTATTCACTGTTTCTATTACTTTACTTCCTCTTCTCCTGATCTCCCAGTTTCCTTTTTGTTGTTGCATATCATGTATTTATGTAATTATAGCTCATTATGTAGTGCTGCTTTATTCACAGTAATCTGTGCATGCATGCACAGGGTAATTTGTAACAATGTTGCAGTTTACTTCTCATACTGAGTCATTGTTTCTATTACTTTACTTCCTCTCCTCCTGATCTCCCCGTTTCCCTTTTTATTGTTGCATATCATGTATTTATGTAATTATAGCTCATTATGTAGTGCTGCTTTATTCACAGTAACCTGTGCATGCATGCACAGGGTAATTTGTAACAATATTGCAGTTTACTTCTCATACTTATATATATTTAATCAGTTGTAATATATTGTATCCATTGTTTCTATTACTTTACTTCCTGTTCTCCTGATCTCCGCGTTTCTCTTTTTATTGTTGCCTATCATGTATAGATGTAATTATAGCTCATTATGTAGTGCTGCTTTATTCACAATAATCTGTGCATGCATGCACAGGGTAATTTGTAACAATGTTGCTGTTTACTTGTCATACTTAGATATATTTAATCAGTTGTAATATATTGTATCCATTGTTTCTATTACTTTACTTCCTGTTCTCCTCATCTCCCCGTTTCCCTTTTTATTGTTGCATATCATGTATAGATGTAATTATAGCTCATTATGTAGTGCTGCTTTATTCACAATAATCTGTGCATGCATGCACAGGGTAATTTGTAACAATGTTGCAGTTTACTTCTCATACTTACATATATTTAATCAGTTGTAATATATTGTATCCATTGTTTCTATTACCTTACACGTTGGGGCTGAGACTGAATTGGCCACTGAGATCAGTGCTCTACCAGAGTTAAACATCAAATAAATAAACTGTCATGTAGTTTATGTATAAACATCCTTATTTATGCATTTTATTTATTTATTAAGTGACTAAATGAACTGATCACCATTGTCAGCCATGACTCAAGCCAAAGGCCATAAAATAGTAGTAACATTGCAGACAAAGGTAGATAAGTGGAAGAACAGTAGCGTTCAGCTATTTCTTTTCTCAAAATGGAAATGCAGAAAACACACTTTGGAAAATATCCTTACTATACATTTTAGAAAAATAATATGCAGTTAGCAAAGACTGTGCACAATAACGTTTGGTATACAGAGCTTGTATATTCTATATCATTTTACTATAAAGAGGTCAACACTGGTAGAGATTATTTTTAGATGGTTTAGTTATGTTCAAGTTTGCAATTTAATAAACACATGTCACGTTATATTTCTTTTTTTACATATTCTATTACATGCCAGAAGATTTTTATTGTTGCGTATCATGTATAGATGTAATTATAGCTCATTATGTAGTGCTGCTTTATTCACAGTAATCTGTGCATGCATGCACAGGGTAATTTGTAACAATGTTGCAGTTTACTTCTCATACTTACATATATTTAATCAGTTGTAATATATTGTATTCATTGTTTCTATTACTTTACATCCTGTTCTCCTTATCTCCCGTTTCCCTTTTTATTGTTGCATATCATGTATTTATGTAATTATAGCTCATTATGTAGTGCTGCTTTATTCACAATAATCTG
>NC_056732.1:1731296910-1731411093 GCF_019279795.1 Protopterus annectens
CACTATTACATGTTGTGCAGTTCTCAAGCTTGGTGCATTGTTTATATAATACCATCTGTTTGCTGTGTATCATTGTTAACACACACACACACACACACACACACACACACACACACACACACACACACACACACACATGTATATAGTTTGTTTTCCATCTCCATTCACTATTACATGTTGTGCAGTCCTCAAGCTTGGTGCATTGTTTATATAATACCAGCTGTTTGCTGTGTATCAGTGTTAACACACACACACACACACACACACACACACACACACACACACACACACACACAGACACAGACACAGACACAGACACACACACACACACACACACACACACACACACACACACACACACATGTATATAGTTTGTTTTCCATCTCCATTCACTATTACATGTTGTGCAGTCCTCAAGCTTGGTGCATTGTTTATTTAATACCAGCTGTTTGCTGTGTATCAGTGTTATTCTCATCATTTCATGCCCCTTTTGACTGGTAGCAGCTCATCATGTCCTTCCATTCTTCCCTTAATTTTTCTCCCACCAGTCTCATTTTCTTTTGCGTTGTACATTTCCTTATAAAGGCTTGAAATCTCCAGTACATCACCCTTTTCTAGTACTTGCCTCTTCTTTTCCATGTTCTGGTTATTACACTCATCACATATGCTGACATAAATCTTACTACCCATATTGTTTTCTTACCAGTCTTCCTCTTTATCACCTTTATTCCACATAAAGAATTCCCAGGGGGTTTTCTTCCTTTCATATATCTGCGTCCAGATTTTAAGAGCCTCAATCCAGATCCGCTGTGCACAGGTGTACTCACAGATCATTAGTCACCATCTCTCTTCACTGACCGTTTCTCAGTCTGGTGCAAGTCCACCATTCATTTTTTATTATTCCAAATTCATGTATTAATTCTTTTACAGTCTTGGATGCTTTCTATCATCTTATGCTGCTCTCTCTGAATCCTCTTTTCTATATTAAGGTTTCCTGTGCTGGGGTTTGAAGCAGTGAAATATATATAAAATGTTCTAGATGCATAAAAATATTATCTATATTAAATATCGGCGTTGACATTTTAAAATAAAGAAATAAACATTCTGCTTTATACCACACAACTGATCTTTATAGATCCCAGTTTTGTCATCTTAGTATTAGGCACAACACCTCTGAAGAAATAAGCCTAAAATATTTTACATTTCAGTCCTATAGTTATTAAACTAATTTTCTACCTTTCCTGTAACTAGTCTAGTCCAGATACAGATTTGCTGTATCCAGGACTGTTTGTAAGCTTCTGAGTGGTGCCAAAGTCTGCTCATAGGTTCATAGGTTCATGCTCTTCAATTTTTTCTATTAGATCTACTAGTCCTCTCCTCTTGTGCTCTTTTACTAGCTTATTAGTCTAGCACTTTACCAGACTACGTGTAGCAATTATTGTAGCACACTAACTGCTACCAACACAAAACGTTATACAAGAAAACAGCTCTAGTACTTATTATTAATGCCTACCCCTCCAGGCATGTCTAATGGTCAGTTCCATGTGATTTCTGTTATTAACCTGGTAAACTTGGGCATCCTGAGGTAATGTAGCAACTGCCTCAAGTACACTGCCAACCCTCTCCTCTTACCTCCCAACACTCATACTTGTGAGAGATGCACTTATATATCCAAATTGGAAGCCATGCACTATCCAGCCAAGACCAGAATAGCTGGTCAAGAGGCGAAGGAGAACACTTGCACCACACCATGTGGAACACATAGCCCTCCAGAACACACACCAGCACTGCCTTCACATAAAAATACAAACCACACACCCACCTTCACAGAGGCTCTGAATAAAAATCTACCCAAACAGCAGAGACATCCAAGGCAGAAACACACTTGACCATGACAACACACTAATCAAGAGACAAATAATTCTTATAAACAGTGTGCCACTCAACCAAAGCCCCTGCAAAACAGCATGCCCAACACACTAGTCACTGGTGACTCGATACTGAGGCACACTGATGTTCTACTCACTAGGTTGAATAAGGAGAAAGTAACAGTCAGCTGCCTGTCAGGGGCCAAGATCCACAGCATAACAGATGCACTCAGGTCCCTCAACAACAGGTACAAATATGACTCTGTCATTGTACATGTGTGTGTGTGAATGACCTGAGATGTACCTCCCTGGACTACATGAAAGAGACATGGAGGAGTTCTTGGATTATGTAGCCCAGGAGGGTATGTCCCTAGTCCTGAGCAGCATCCTACCATCACTCTGAATGATACCACAATACAAGCAGAAAATGATTGATTTCAACAAAGGGGGTCCAGTATCTGCCTGCCTGGGATGACATGATTGACAGACTTCGATGCTTTGCCAGACATGGTCTGCATGTGTCACCCCTGGGTTTATGGATACTGGCCAAGGCACTTGCTACCCCTATAGTGCCTTTTTTAGGCAGTGTTCCAAAGACCAAATTACCATCATAACAGCTACAAACAAATGCAATGTGAGGGTCATGCTGCTCAATGCTACAAGTCTAAATCTCAAAATGCACTCGCTCAAAGCACTGCTGAAATGGAGAACATTGACATTTGTGCTGTAACAGAGACCTGGTTTAAAGCAGCAGAAAGCTGCACTAACAGACTATAACTCATTCTAAACCTTTCAGCCCCAGAACTTGGACCGAAGCTCCAAAGGCATTGGTGTTTCCATATTCATAAAGGATGCAAACACCTCCAGACTGGTAGCCCAACATAATGCATCAGAGATACTTCAGGTGCAGCTAACATTGGGTAAGACAGCAATTCAGGTTGTAGCCTGATATAGGTCCCCAACCATGTCCCAAGACTCAGACTCCATGTTCCTAAGCACCCTGGAGAATATTAAGGTCAAGCCTAAAAATCTCATACTGGGTGACTTCAACTACCCCTCCATTACATTAACTGGGAAAAATAGTCATGTACCAATACACTTCCCAAGGTTTCCTGGAATTTATTAATTCCAATTCCCTGGACCAGCTCGTTCTTACCCCCACTAGAGGTAGCAACATCCTTGACCTGGTTATTACTAACATGGGCAACTGTTGCTCTACATCAATAGTCAACTCCTCCCTGGTAAGATCCGAACAAAAGCTTGGAAATGCACATCCCTCTCACCCCCCCCCTCCACAAAGGTAACCACCATGAAAAACTTTCTCCAAAGCTAACTTTCGGCTTCTAAAAAAGGAGGTGGCTAACTTCTTGGCACCCACGCAAATGGAGAATAGTTGCATGACCACCAAATCATACACCAATGCACTGTACAAACACATACACAAATGCATGGATCTTGACATACCCGATAGAACCAAGAGGGTCTATATTATATGTACGAAAGCTCAGAAGAGTGAATATGTGTTCCCCGACACGTACAGAGTGAACTTGCAAAATAGCGAAAAGCAAATATGTCAAAAATCAGAAGATCAAAAAGTCATGGTTGGCCACCACCACGTTCCTGGTGTGCTGAAACTAAAGACAAAACGGCTCAGTCTAGAGCCTAAAGTCACTACCGGATGTGCCTGAACATGGAAACTAGTGTTCCATTAACACAGACAAACGTAACTTCCCCCATATGGAATAATTCTGTCACTTCAAGTATTTCTTACACTTTCCTACATAAACATAAACCTGCACACACCAAATTAAATTATTCTGTTACTGCAAGTATTCCTCTCACTTTCTACAGAAACATAAACCTGGACACCTGATGGTGCCACAATCAGAGGGAACTAAACATCATGTACCATATATTATGCAATGAAGTGACAATTAAGAAATGAAAATGTGCTTTGGATGTGTTTGTACTCCTACAGCTTTAACAGCATTGCCACCATTCATAGGAAGTCCTGTGTGCTATACTCTGCACTTCTCTCCAGTACAGTTTATAAACGATGTTGTTGCTCAACAGTCTTTCTTTTCTTAGGTGATGGCGGACACACTGACATAAGTTGCAACCGTAACTCATCAACCCTATTTTGTTCCCTAGCCAATACTGCAATGATAGCAGGAATGCCAGAGATCCGTCAACCAAGTAGACACCTAACCCACCTATGCCTACCCTCAACATCGTTCGGAGTACAAGGCAAACCCTAGTCATTGAGTGCTGACATATTCCAGAAGGGCACAGGATACATAGGTGGAAAGCATGGAGTTGTGATACTCTGGGTGACTTGCCTATGGGCACAGCCAAAGACATACACATCTGCAAAGTAATTTAACAGCCCCCTGCCTTCAGTGGAGAAAGACTTAGACAACTCACAAAATGCTGGAACCATTTCATTTTCAAACAAAAATGATAAGGCTATCAACTGCTTTACAGAATGTTGGAATTCAACTGATGTGTGGTACAGCTGGGATAAATGTAATATTTGCACCTTCCCGCCACACATTCTGAGTAAAATGAAAGAGACATCCTTTGCTGCATACGTCTGAGAAGTTGGCTGCAATACTTCGTATAGCAGCCAACTCAAAGTCACACAATAGTTATTCCACTGTTGGTGTTAACTCTAATTTACCTAATATTGTGAAGACACACTCCCATATATAGTTATATAATTTGAGTGACTTTTTAGTCCTCAAACAGTATAACAACAGGACACATTTCTGGTTAATGCTATGAGACATGATTGCATGCACACTATAAAGTTGTTTGCAGAATCTTCCTTTCATCAGGAAGACACGTCCATAAACCAGACAGGTGACTTGCACAGATCTACTACGTTTTCCTCAGTACTGAATACCAGCACATGTAGGTTTGAATGGATGTCCACTTTCTGTTCTTGTAGAAATGTGGACTTCTTCAGTTTATAGTCAGTTAAACATACTGAACTAAGCACTGGATGGTGGAGCATTTGTCAACAACCACTTACGCCTCACTGTATTCACCTGTCTGTAACATTGATCTCCTTGTGGGTAGGGTTACAGTAGTTTCTATTGAAGCAGTTGCTTGTACATCTTCAGCTACTAATGCCGGAGTGTTCCTCCAATAACTAGTCAACTCTTTTAATCTATGACAGGCTTGGTATTTTTCCACTTCTGTCGGGTCAGAAGCATGTCTGTAAGATGTGGATTTCAGGAGGATTTCCTCTCCACCATCTGCTGTAGATATTGCCCTACCTCTACATTTCTGACTGTTCTTTAGCCTACAGCACCAACACTTCTTACTTTGTAACACCTTCTCAAGATTAGACAGATAACCTTCTACTACTAACATGTCACTACTAACATGTCTTTATTTTTTGTGACTTCACTGTCAGATAATGGTTACCTATCACACCAGGACCCAACGACATATCTGCAGCGATTAGTGCATACATACGATGACATACGCACAACTTACTTCCAATTACCAGCCCTTTACACTACACTTACTTCAGATTACCAGCCCTGTACAATATGTGCTACACACACAATCTTTTAATGATGCACAGGATTATTTCTTCTTTCATTAAACTATTCTGCAAATATCTATGTGCTTAATTAAAGGAACTTTGTATGGGTAGTACAACTGCATTCTTTGAAGTTGGCTATGCATTGTGTACTGTTTGTTTAATGTGTATATGCAAGGTTTTGATGTAGCTATGGCACACATTAATGGAATTCTGTTTGGGCTGACTATAACATTTTGACCTGCTTTCTTTCACTGAATATGCATTTTGCTATTTTGCGAGTTCACTCTGTATGTGTCGGGGAACACGTATTCGCTCTTCTGAGCTTTCATATAATATAGACTCAAACCAAGACACTCTCCTCCAAAAAAAGGAAACAAATCTGGTGGTCCCCTGCCATAAACAAACTGTACAACAGAAGGAGGAAACTGATGTGGAATAAGGTGAAGTCCCAAGACTGGAAAAACTCCCTTATCAGCCTCAACAAAAAGTTGAGATCGATCATCAAATCCTCTAAAGCTAGCTATGAAAAGAGGATTGCAGCAGATAGTATAGACAACCAGAAGGCCTTCTATACTTCTGTAAAGAATCTCCACAGCAATACCCAGATTTGCTCTGAGCTGCTGCACAATGGTACCTCTTATACTGAGCCAACAGATATTGACAATATAGTGGCTGACAGATTCAGTGCCAACTTTACCCCTCTCTCCACTCGCCAAAGGACCAATGGAAATACCAGCAGATTGCAAGGCACCCAGTATTACTGCTGCACAAGTTAAAACAACACTGTACAAGGCCAAGAATGCAGCTTCTATGGGACCTGACAATATCCCTGGATGTGTTCTACATGAACTACAGAGTGAACTGGCATCTCACCTGTGTGCCCTGTTCAATCACAGCCTCACCTCAGGCTTTGTCCCACCCAAATGGTGCACTGCTACAGTCATCCCTCTGCACAAAGGAGGAGCGATTACAGACCCAGGGTACTATCGCCCCATTAGCCTGATGAATCTGATGTGCAAAGCTATGGCATGCATCATCATGGACCTATTAAACAAGGATATAGGGAATCTCCAAACTCTGGATCCCACACAGTCTGGTTTTGTGAAGGGTAGATCATGCCTGCTCAACCTGGTTGACTTCTTTCAGTGAGTCACCTGAGTTGTGGATGAAGGCAGAGTGGTTCATACAGCCTACCTTGGTCTAGCCAAGGCCTTTGATAACATTCCCCCTCAGGAATCATAGAAAAACTCACTAAGATAAGCATCAACCCGTATATCACTAGGTGGGTTGCAAACTGGCTCACAGATAGAACCACAGTATGAAAGTAGCTGACTTCAAGTCAGACTGCCAACCAGTCATGAGTGGAGTCCCACAGGGTTCGGTCCTGGGTCATCTCCTGTTTGGTATCTACTTCTCTGAAGTCCAGTCCAACATGAAGGGACTCTGGCTGACAAAGTTCACAGATGATTGCAAGTTGGGAGCTGCTATTAACTCCCCAAGTGATGCTGTCATCCTACAGAAAGGCCTCAGTAAGACCAACAACTAGTGTCACAACCATGGCCTTAAGTTCATAGATTCATAGATTCATAGATAAGTACTAAGCTAACTGCCCTTGCGGGCCATTGTAAGCCTAGCCAATTATCCCTTGTGAGACTCAAACCCTGCACCTTGTGTTTGTAAGGCAAACACCTTAACCATTAGGCCACCCTCCCAAAAAATGTGTCATCATCCCCTTTGGGAAAAACCTAGTTCCAATGAATTACCACTTCGATTGTAATCCACTGAACACAGAAGGCATTATAAATCTGGGAACACAGGATGACAGCAACCTGTCTTTTGACCACCACGTTGCCACTGTGGTCAGAAAGTCCTTCTATGTGGTATGTCTCATTACTAAGGGTTTTGCATCCAGGAAGAAAGAGATCATTGTCTCCCTCTGCTCTTCCCTCATTAAAATGCCCCATTTGGCATGTACCTCACTAGACACCTGCAACAACTGGAGAGGCCACAAAAGTAGATCACAAAGAGTATCCTCGGCCTTAAACACTTGTCCTATATGGACAGACTGAAAAAAATCCAACTATTTTCTGTCTCACATCACCTACTTAGAGGCAATCTCTTTCTTTTACAGTAGCAATATATTGGCTTATGATATTGTACAGTTTTGGTATGCATCAAAGCTTTTCTTTAAAAAAAAAAAAAAAAAAAACATTTTACATGCTTTTAATAGTCACAATTACATGTAGAAAATTCCTTACCAAAAGACATGCTCATGGGGTGTAATGAGATAAAATGATACAGTCCGTTATCTAAATTGCCCCAAAAATAGTTTGATATGACTATTCTCTGCCTCATATCGCCTACTTAGAGGTGATCTCTGCTTGACTTACAAAGCCATGTCTGACCCAGCTCTGTTAGAAATGCTACATCTAAAGAAATCCCAATCCCTCCGCCCCACACATTCCAGAGACCTCTACCTCATTACCACAATCAAAAGAACCTGCTAGAGGGACAGATTCATAACCCAGAGACTCCCCATGCTATAGACTTCCCATACATGTCAAACAGAGCACCTCACTGGTCCTCTTCAAGAGAAGTCTTAATGAGTGGATGGGAAATAGAAAATTCACCCCAGGGATCACTGCAGTGGCTCTACTCGAGAGAAGCACTGAGAACTAAGGTCGGGTGGCATGATGGCAGGGGAATCCTGTGAGCTAGGCTTGTAAAGGCTCCAGGGCCATTAGCCTAGTACACATCTATGAACCTATAATATATTTCAGCTTTTCTGCATCTGTATACCACTTGTTCATAATAAATACCAAATGCTCTACTCCTGTATCTAAGCCTATATGCTATGTCAGTATGCATTGGTTGATCATCTTTATATAAATTTTTGAAGTTAACATGAAGGAACATTTATTGTTTTCAGGTCTCCTCCCTGACTGCTAATCTCCTTACTGTGTCACATTAATAATATATGCAAGGCACATGGTAAATACAGTCATAAGTATACAAATTCTACATATACTTGCAGTAGTTAGGTTAATTTTGTACACAATCTGAAATAATTTTTTGAAATGCATGCACATAACCTAAATATAAAAATCTATTGGCATATTCTCAAACATAATTAACAATATCACCTTCACATCATTACATACATTCATACATACAAATATTCAAGCACGGGCATTAATGCCCTTCTAGCTTACCAATATACCAAAGCTCTTGCTCCCATAATAAGTGTCCAAGCTGTTCTTAAAACTATCTAAACTAGTACTACCTTTATTGTAATTTGGCATTCTTTTCCATGCATTGGCTACTCTGTCAGAGAACCAATTAGTATACTTCTCATTCCTATAGAATCTTCTACATTGGTTGTCTGATTTTCCTCTAGTACTTTTTGATAATCCCAAACATTCCCAGAGGTAGTTGTCTCTAAATACCCTATAAACCTGAATAAGATCTCCTCTTAGATATTTGTAACAGACACTGTAGAAGTTTAGGTATTTTAGTCTTTCATATTAACTTAAATTTTCACATCCGTGGATGCCCTTGGTATATTTCCGCTGTACTGTTTCCCGTTTACTCATGCTTGTTTTTTTATAGGGTTTCCATATTGTTATTCCATTCTCAAGTTTGGGTGTGATGTACCTAACAATTTTGATTTCCTAGACTTTATAAATCTTTTTATACAACCTATAGTTCTATAACTATCATTAACCAATTGGTTTGACATGATTAGAAAAACTCATAGCTGAATCTTCCGCTATACCCGGGTCCTTAAATGAGTCTACAGTATCAATCACTGTGTGCTGTATTAAATATTCACCTTTCAATTTATGTCCCCTAAATCTCATATGCTTAATTTTTATGTATTTATCAGCATATTATTTTCCTAGGTCCAATGGTCAATTTAGTCAAGTTATTTTGCAGACATGCCTTATCAGTAACACATGTAATCAGTTTACTCAGTTTCAGGTCATCTGCATATAGACTGTAGAGCACCTGAGATGAAAAAGTTAGGTTCAAAAGATACACTCTAAACAAGTAAGGGACTAGGACAGAGCCCTGTGAGACACCCTGACGGTAACCAAGGATTTAACCTGTCAAGTTGCTGTATGATGCTTGCCATGTCCTGCTTGTAAGCCATGGAGTAGCTGCAGCCTGTAGCATACATAGCTGTATGTTAAGGTAGCTGCTACAGCTGCTGCAGCCTGTAGCATACACAGCTGTCGCAGCAACCTTAACATACAACTGTGTATGCTACAGACTGCAGCTGCTGAAATCTAGAACACATAGATGGCAGTGTGAACACTTTGGAGGACAGCAAGCTGTATGTGTAACTGTGGCAGCAGTGTCAGTCTTGTCGTTGCAGCAAGGGTACCTTTTGCAGTCCAATTGGAGCATGTGCTTAAGGTACATCTGTTATGTAACAGTGCCAATAACAGAGTAGTAGGTGACATATAGTTAGGTTATACTGATATGTGCAGTGTATCACTACCTGCAGGCCTTTGGTTCGCAAAAATGGGTAGCAGATAATTAAGTAGCAGTAACCTATGGGGATTAAAATTGCATGACACAGTCATTACTTCCTTTCTTTACAACAATGTAATTGAAGTGCAACACACTGGATTTGAACCCAGGACTGTGTGTGGCAAAATGTACTGCATGCAAGACATTTAACAGAATGAACTACTGAGTCAGTGTTGCAGCAGGTGTATTTGCAAGATATATAGGTTCATAGGTTCATAGGTTCATAGGTAGGTACTAGGCTATTGGCCCTAGGGCCTATATAAGCCTAGCCAAAATGTACCCTGGCTTTCTCCACCCAAGAAAATTATTTTCCTGTGCCCCTGTCGAGCAAAGCCACAGAAGTTATCCCAGGGGTGAATTTCCTATTTCCCATCCAATCATCAAGATTTTTCTTGAAGAGTGCTAATGAGGAGCTCTGCTTGACATAGATAGGTAGTCTGTTCCAGAGTATGGGAAGTCTCTGGGACAGGAATCTATCCCTCCAGCATGTTCTGTTTATTGTGGTGACAAGGTTTAGGCCCCTAGAGCATGTAGCTGGGAGGGATTGGGATTTCTGTAAGTGCAGCATGTCCAACAGCCCTGGGTTTGACATAGCTTTGTATGTTAGGCAGAGATCGCCTCTGAGTAGGTGATATGCGAAGGAGTACAGCTGGAGTTTTTTCAGACGGTCTGTGTATGGCATCTGTTTGAGGCCAGTAATCCTCTTTGTGAGGTATTTTTGTGGCCTTTCCAGTTGTTGTAGATGTCTTGTGAGGTACATGCCAAAAGGGGAGTTGTACTCTATAATGGGTCTAATGAGTGATGGGTAGAGGGGAACAATGACCTCTTTTTTTTTCTGGATGAGAAACCTTTTGTGATGAGGTGAGCCATGTAGAAGGATTTCCTGATCACTGTGGCAATGTGATTATCAAAGGAGAGACTACTGTCCACGTGTGTCCCAAGGTCTCTTATCACATTTTCGGCATTAAGTAGACTACCAGCTATGTGGTAGTTCATGGGTACAGCATTTTTACCAAAGGGGAAGACAATACACTTTTTGGCATTGAGCTTCAGGCCATGGCTTTGACACCAGGTATCTGTCTCAGTGAGGCCCATTTGTAGTATGTCCACATCATTAGGAGTTTTGATTATGGCTCCTAGTTTGCAGTCATCTGCAAACTTTTTTAGCCAAAGACCTTCTGTGTTAGCCTGTACTTCAGAGAAGAAGATACAAAACAGGAGAGGACCCAGGACTGAACCCTGTGGTACTCCACTTGTTACTGGTCTGAAGTCGGATTTGGAGTCCACTACTTTCACAGTGTGGGTTCTGTCCATGAGCCAGTTGGCAACCCATCTTGTGACATAGGGATTTGTACCTAGTTTAGTGAGCTTATCTATAATTCCAGAGTGGGGGACGGTGTCAAAAGCCTTGGGGAGATCTAGATAAGCTGTTTGAACCACTTTTGGCTTTGGTGACTGCTTCAAAGAAGTCAATCAGGTTTAGGAGACAAATCCAAACTGGGTAGGGTCCAGAGTTTGGTGATTATCAATGTCTTTGTTTATGAGTTCCATGATGATACGTTCCATGGCCTTGCAGACCAGGCTCATCAGGCTAATGGGGTGGTAGTTCCCAGGGTCCGTCATGGCTCCCCCTTTGTGGAGTGGGATAACCATCATGGTGCACCATTCAGTCGGCACAAAGCCTGAGGAGAGGCTATGACTGAACATGGTACTTAGGTAGGGTGCCAGTTCATTCTGTAGTTCATGTAGAATGCAGCCTGGGATATTGTCAGCTCCCATGGATGCTGTGTTCTTGGCTTTGGAGAGTGTGCTTTTTACCTGTGCAGCCATCATTACAGGAACTTTGCATTCTTCCAGTATAGAGATGGGCCCTCTAGGGGGTGAGAGGGAAGTAAAGTTAGCACTGAACCTATCTGCCAGGATGTTGGCTATATCAGTTGGTTCTGTATATTTAGTGCCATTGTGCTGTAACTCAGAGCAGATTTGAGTGTTGCCATTGAGATTCTTGACATAGCTAGAGAATGCTTTGTGGCTGTCTTTAGAGTCAGTGGCAATTTTGTTTTTGTAACTAGCTTTGGAGGATTTTATGAGGGATCTCAGTTTCTTACTGAGGTTGACCAGGGAGTTCCTCCAGTCATGGGATTTTACTCTTTTTTGCAACAATTTCTTTCTTCTCTTGTAGAGTTTGTTTATGGCAGATGACCACCAGACTGGTTTCCTTTTTTTGGAGGATAGCATCTTGGTTCTATTAGGGAGAGCATGATGCATGCACTTGTGTAAGTGCTTATAAAGTGCATTTGTGTAGGATTCAGCAGTCATACCTCTATTGTCCGTCTGCATGGGTGTCATGAAGTTTGCCACTTCTGTCTTAAGAAGTGTGAAGTTGGCTTTGGAGAAGTTTTTTATGGTGGTTTCCCTAATTGGGGGTGGGGTGGGATGTGGATGCCTAGGGTGATTAGCTTGTGGTTGGATCTGACCAACAAGGAATTGACCTCTGGTGTGGAACACTGGTTGCCCATGTTGGTAATGACCAGGTCTAGGATATTGTTACCCCTGGTGAGGGTGTGAATAAGTTGATCCAAGGCATTGGAATTTATGAATTCCAGAAAATGTTGAGCAAAAGAGTTGGTCCATGAGTAGTTTTCCCAGTTAATGGTGGGGTAGTTGAAATTGCCCATTATTAGAGTGTTGGGTTGTACCCTAATACTTTCCAGTGTATCAAGAAATGAAGAGTGAGCATCCTGGGGCATGGTGGGGGGTCTGTAGCAAGCTACAATTTGGATTGCGGTCTTGCCCAGAGTTAGTTGCCCTTGGATAATCTCGGATGCCTTATGCTGTGCAACTAGCCTAGTGGTATGGATATCCTTAATGAATAAGGACACTCCTTCACCTTTAGTGCTTCGTTCCGGGTTAGGTGACCAAAAGGTGTGGTATGAATTATAGCCTGGTAATGCAGCAGTGCTCTCTGGAGCTTTGAACCAGGTCTCTGTCACTGCACAGATGTCGATGTCCTCCATTTTAAGGAGTGTCTTGAGTGAGTGCATTTTGAGGTTTAGACTTCTAGCATTGAGTAGCATTACCTTCATATTTTGCTTGTTTGTACCTGTTACGTTGGTGAATTTTTCATTTGAACCTTGCCTAACAAAGGCACTATAGGCATGGCAAGAGCCTTAGCCATTATCCGGAATCCCAAGGGCGACAGGTGCAAGCCATCTCTGGCAAAGCATCGTGGTCTGTCGATCATGTCGTCCCAGGCAGACAAATACTGGATCCACTTAGAATGACAACAGAAGCTTAGCCAATTGCTGAAGTCAATCATTTTGTCCTTGTACTGTGGTACCATTCTTGGTGATGGCAGGATGCTACTCAAGGTTATGGTCATACCTGCTTGGGCTACAAGATCAGAAAGCTCCTCCATGTCTCTTTTCATGTAGTCCAGGGAGGTACATCTCAGGTCATTCACACCAACATGGACAATGACAATGTCATATTTGTACTTATTCTGGAGTGACCTGAATGCATGCATTATGTAGCCAATCATGGCACCTGACAGGCAGCTGACAGTAACTTTCTCCTTGTTTAGCCTGGTGAGTGGAACATCAGTGTGCCTGACTATGGAGTCACCTATGACTAGTGTGTTGGGTACGTTTTTATGCCTTATGGGCTGTGGTTAAGTGACACACTGAGTTTGTGGGCTATGTGTCATTTGGGTTGGGTTGTGTTAGGGGTGGAGTTTGCTTGCATTTCTGCTTTGGAGGTCCCTGATGCTTGGGCAGGTTTTTATTGAGAGCCTCTGTGAATGTAGGTATGTGTTTTGTGTTTCTTTGTGTGTGTTTTGGTGGTGTAGGTTTTGAGGGACTATGTCATGAGTGTGGTGTGGTGAAAGTGTTTACCTTCTCCTCTTGACTGTCTAGTCTAGTCTTGGGTGAAGAGAGCATTGTTTCCAGTTTGGCTATATAAGTGCACCTCTCCCAGGGTGTAGTGTTGAGTGGTAGGAGGAGACAGTTGTCTGTGTACATGAGGCAATTGCTGCATTGCCCCAAGATGCCCAGATTCATCAGGTAGACAGGAGAAATCACCGGGAGCTGACACTTAGACATGCCTGGATAGGTGCTTATTTATTAAGTACTAAAAACTGCTTTCTTCTAGACAAGTGAGGAAAGTTGAGTGCTGTAGTAATTTGTAGCTTATTTAGTGCTTACAATGAGTTCTGAACAAATGCTGAGTTCAACGAAACATATTTGAGTGCTGAAACTAGTAAATTGGCTAGTTCCAAGAAACAAAATTAAGCTAGAAGGCTTCCCTCCAACAAAGAAGTGCAGACATACAGGTTGTGACATACATTGTCTGCATCCATCAGTATGTGCATGGCTATCAATGGCTGTTTTTCTGCACCAGTGTCCCGGTTGAACATATGTACTTTGTCATTGATGCCTTCGCAGGTGTGTTTAAGCATGTTGCTGATAAAAGGGAACATTAACCTGCTATCCCAGGCCTCACACAGTTCCAATTTTATTTATTTGGCTGACTGTTGTATTATTGCATCAGAGTCCCAGGTGCACTCACATTTTCCCACTAAGTTTAATTCCAGTCTTTCAGTGGCAATCAGTATGCTTTGCTGGAAGCAGCTGTTTTAATTAAGATTTGTGTGGCATGGCAGGTTAATGCAGTTAGTTATAGTTGACAGGGGCCTGGGTTGGAAACAAGGCAAAGGTGATTATTTTGTACATGTGATTAACAATGTGAGAAACACATGAGATAATTAAAGCTCATTAAATCTCATTTAAGCTCATCTGATAGAGCTAAGAGAAGCGGCATGGTGTGGTATGTCATGCTGCACAGCACTTCACTTAGCTCAGCGCAAATCCACCCTAAAACATTAAAAAGAATAGACAAAGGGGGTGATAGGACAGTGGTGAAATGGGAGAAAGCAGGGGAAAACCATAATGAAAGGAAGGTAGGGGTGTTCAGAAATGGTGTAGGAAAGAATCATAGCTATCCATTTCTTGTACAGCAACAGCTGTGCATTTTGACAGATTTTGTAAATAAATTTGCACTCTCAAACCCCAGAGAGAGGGGCGAGGACAACATAAATGTGTTGTCAAGACAACTGAACCAAATTAGTTGTGTCTAGTGGATACCTGCGTGAAATGGAGCGCTATGTATGGAGCGATATTTTTGTGTGGGACAGGTGCTTTTTTTTATTTATTTTTTTAAGGAGAGAATGGTATGTTGGAGAAGGAACATAGGTATGAGTAGGGAGGTAAGTTGGGTATGAGAGGATGCAATTGCAGACAAACAACACAGCAGACAGGGGCAGTATGTGACACATCAGGGGGGTCAACACCTTAGATGGGGAGGGTGTTGTGGAATCGGAGTCACATGTGCCTCCAGATGGCAACAGCATGACTGACATCACCACCCATGGGAAGTCCACACTGCTCCTTCACTGCCCCAAAGGTGGCTGTGCTGGAGGCTAGGCACCAGGGTCAGCCTGCCCCACCAGGTTGGCCAGTGTGTCCTTAATCTGGTGCAGGTGACATTCCTAGCTATGATGAATGATCCTGCACACCATGGCTGGTAGTTGCTGTTGGGTGACTGCAGCACCTGTGGCATTGCTCCCAAATCGAGGCTGGTTCTCATCCCCTGAGGCTGTTCCACCCAATGCCACAGGTGGTGTAGGAGCAGCAGAGGGGGCATCACCAACCTGGGTTGCAGACATGCCAGGAAATGGTGCCATGGCCAGCTGAGGTAGGGTAGGTGGATCACAGGGAACCGGCCTACCCTGACATGTTTCTGTGATGGAGGTATAGCAATAAGTATAGGTTAGGTATGAACAAAATATTGTTAGTAATAACAGCATGCCAGAACATTGTAAATAACCTAATTACATACCAATGCAAATTATGTGAAACACAACAATAAATAACTGAACAGTCAGAATGTAAACAGCATGCCAGTAACAGTTACAGGATAAGGCCAACAAAACAGGTAATACAACAAGGTATGTTAATATGCAACCATTATAATACATAACAATAATAAAACACATGCCCCAAAATACAGTTAATGTAAAAACATATGTTAATAGTAAACCATAAGCAATAAATAACAATAATAAATAAATGGAGAAAAAACAGTCCATTAGTACTATTACAAGCTATTTACTTGACAACAGTACTACTATCTACTCTATGGGCCTGTCCTGTCTTTATGTGTACAACTCCCCTATAGCTGCTATAGCAAATACATACCTCTCAAGATATTTTCATGGGACAGTATGGGCTGAGCAGTAACAACTGTGGATACACAGCTACACAGGACACTTGCACTTCAGGTGGACCTATATAACTACCAAGGTGCACTGTGTGCTTATGTAGTGATACTTTGCAATTTAGGTGATATTTTCAATGTTAATCCTGTGACAGACAAATTATGCACTATTACTTACATTACATGTCAGCCTGACACTTGCGAGACATGTATGTTTACAGTAAAGAAACTAAACAACTATCATGCCTTGCTTGATAGACATGGGGATAGAACCTATTAGCAGTGACTGCAGAGAGCATCTTCATGGGGTATATGAAATGGCTGCAGCAACTTTCAACAGACACCCCAGGCATACAGCCATACCAAGATTACACATTCTGTTTCTTTTCTTTTATTTTACTATTGTTATAATTATTTCCTTGAATTTATGCTGTATTTTCACATTCTTGCTAATGATTTTAGCAGTCTGTGACATCTAAACACACAGTTATTTACTCATAATATGGGCTACCTCACAGATTTACCTGTAGTTCCTGTGGAGAGAAATTCTGTAAACATTGTGTTACTGATACTGCAATATCTAGTACTATATAACACTGGATTTGAACCCTAGTCTGTGTGTGACCAAATTAACTACATACAAAGCATTTAAACTGAGCTGCTGAGTCACTGCTGATTACTGACTGACTGATATTTACCTAGAGCTCATCTGGAACCAAAATATGACCTGGTAGTAGTATATATTATACTGCAGTGACAGTAGAACACACATGCATGAAATGCAAGTATGACAGAGATAGTACGCAATCTATACATTACTATATAAAATGTCGATATACGCAATAGTGGGTAGAAATATCTGTGAAGTCAACAAACAATATCAGAACATGGTTTGACTACCTCACCTATATACCTTGCTTACCTGCTGTTTGTGGATGAAAGCGTATGTAAACAATATTGGACTAGAAACAACCTTGAACGGTACAAAATATGTTAAACAAGACATTTGGCAGTCATTATATTTGCAATCTATAGCTATTACAGTGTTACACATGCCTGCAGCACCTTGCCTTACAGTCTGAATGCATGTAGATCTACTGCAATGGTAAAAACAAGACAATCCTTGATGTTATTGCTATTGGTTCAGTTATTGTAGAACAGTTGTCAGTATACATTTCTTGCAAAACAGCTGTAATTCTGCAGTTAGCACTACAGACTTTATTGGATATAGTTCAATGCAGTTGCCAGCATTGTTTCAAGTATTTTATTGCACATTTGTCATGTGCCAAGTCTTACTATACAGCTCTAATTCAACATTTATTGCACAAAAGACTTTATTGAATATACGTTACTCCAGTTAATGGTATTGTTTTCATGTTTTTATTGTACTACATTTGTCATTAGTCCTTTATTGAACTACAGCTCTAAGTCCATATTTATTGCAATATAAACTTTACTGTATATACTTTATTGCTTTAATGCTTTACTCTGTCTTTCTTATTTTAGTACAGTTAGCATAATATATCCGTACTCACCATACTCACAGTGCAACTTTGCCAAGCACCTGAAATCCACCTCTGTGTTGTGAGCCCTCTGTAATGCAGCTGTTAGGAGAGAAGCACACCATTATACATACAAGCTTAGCAGACAATCAGATTAGATATTTGTGAAATGAGGCTGTAACTCTACCCATTTAGCTACATGGATATGTGGAATATTGCTATACCTTTGCATTTACTTCTGAGCTACGTAGAAGCAGTGTTGAGCACAGCACTGCAGTGCCCAAACCTGCTCAGCTATGCTTAAACAAGACAGTTGAATAAATAATTAAATACATCCGGTTTCTATTTTTAGATGTCTGGCAAGTGTCTCAGCACTGGTTAGCATTGCTGTGCTCAGCACCGCACAAGCATGTTTTTTTTTAAATATAAAAAAAATGAAAATAAAAAAACAAACGAAAATTAAATAACATTGCAATAATACAATTGGACAGTGCAGGAAGTGTCTTACTCATTGGCAGGACTTGCACTACACTCCCTGCACTCATTCAATAACCGTGATCCATGGCACTAGATTGTTTTTGTGTATTTTTACTATATTTAATTTACAACTTCCTGTAAATAAAAACAAATTTATTTATTTATTTTATTTATTTCCAGTTTGATTACCGGGGAAGTCCACTGGGCCAGAACGTGCCCATTTTCAGTGGAGGCCCGGGGAGAAAAGCTCCAAAAGCAATGCGAATACAATCTAAGTTACATAGTGTTGAAGGTAAAAAAATACATGTGTAATTACATTCCCACAGTTAGTAAAAAAAAGCAAAAGCACACAGTATACCTCAACAACATCATTAAGGAAAAGCAAAAGCACACAGTATACCTCAACAACATCATTAAGGAAAAGCAAAGCACACAGTATACCTCAACAACATCATTAAGGAAAAGCAAAAGCACACAGTATACCTCAACAACATCATTAAGGAAAAGCAAAAGCACACAGTATACCTCAACAACATCATTAAGGAAAAGCAAAAGCACACAGTATACCTCAACAACATCATTAAGGAAAAGCAAAAGCACACAGTATACCTCAACAACATCATTAAGGAAAAGCAAAAGCACACAGTATACCTCAACAACATCATTAAGGAAAAGCAAAAGCACACAGTATACCTAAAAAACATCATTAAGGAAGATAGATAAGATAGAATTTCAGTAGTTTCCCTTCAGAGCAGCAAGTTTCAACTGTCTGTAATATCGAGATCTGAGGTTACTTGATATTTACAATATTTACATACAAGGAGTAGAGAGAGAGAATTACTTAAAGTGAGAAGTAGCTTACGTTTGTTTTAGTAGCAATAGAAAAATAATAGTTCTAGGGTAGTGTGAAGTGAGGAGTATGGAGGGTTCAATGGGTAGTTATTTAAATTTAAGTGGGCTGAAAGCAGGAACACTTATGTTTAGAGGACAGGTAAGAGAAAAGTTGGGTTTTGAAGGATTCAGAGTTAGATGTTCTAAGTGAAGGAGGGAGAGAGTTCCATTTCCTGCCTAGAGAGTAGGAGAGAAGGAGTTGGCCAGCAGGGCGTTTGGGTTTGTGGATGGCAATTAAATTTTGGTGCTCAAATCTTAGAGATCTGTTTGGGATGTACGGAGGAAGGATGTTTGTTAGGGCTGGGCATTTATCAGGGTAGAATATTAATTTGTGAGCAGTGGTTAGTTGGAGATAGTCTAGGTTGTTAGGGAGTTCTAGCCAGTTCAGAGTTTGTAGGGAAAGGCAATGGTGAGTAGAGGTTTTAGATTTGGTTGCAAATTTAGAGATTTTATTATAGCAGATTTCGAGTTTAGAGGAGATGGAAGAAGAGAGGTTAGTAAGGAGTGGGGCTCCATACAGTAGAGATGGTAGAAGATAGGTAATTGCTAAGGTATGCCTAGAGAAGTTGGAGAGAAAGCTATTGTTCCTATAGAGCATTTCTAGCTTTTGGTGGGTTTTCTTTATGTTTTGTTGTATGTGGTTATCAAATTTAAGGTGCTCGTCTATGGTGATGCCAAGGAGTTTTGCAGATGGGACCACCTCTATGGTAGAGTTGGTTTGGCTTATGATTTTGAAAGCATTTTTGTCAAAAGTGGGAGCCCTGGAGGGAGGGAAGAGAAGAATTTTAGATTTATTAGAGTTGAGAGAGAGATGATTTTGGTGCATCCAGTTCTCAGTAGTGGAAAAAGCTATTTGGGTTTTTGTCAGTAGTTCAAGAAGGTTAGAGGGGGCACAGACTAAGGTAGAGTCATTGGCGTATTGGTTAACTGTTGTGTCTGGGATGGCAGAGTGTAGGTTATTTATGAAGATGTTGAACAGCATGGGTCCAAGGATGGACCCCTGGGGAACGCCAGTGGGTGTAGGTAAGAAAGAGGAGGTAGAGTTTTTCCATCTGACAGCTTGAGATCTGTCTGATAAGTAGCTGGAGAACCAAGATAGAGTATCAGGGGAGAGATGAAGGTTTGATAGATGAAAGAGAAGGTGTTTGTGACAGATGGTGTCAAAGGCTTTAGAAAGATCTAGCAGTACAGTGGAAACTAGTAATCCAGAATCCCTGGCTTGATTGACTGTTTCTAAGAAGGATAGTAAGGCAGTAATGGTGCTGTGTCCAGGGCGGAAGCCATGTTGGGTGGGTGTTAGTAGGTGGTTCTGGGTTAAGAAAGGCATGAGTTGGTGGTGGACACATTTTTCTAGGATTTTTGATAAAGGTGAGAGTAGGGCAATTGGGTGGAAGTTGGAGATATTAGTATTTTGCCTCCTTTATGAAGTGGTAGAATGTAGGCTGATCTCCAAAGAATGGGAACGTATGACTCTTTTAGAGATCTGTTAATTAAGATGCTGATAGGAAGAGCAATACCTTCAGCAGCACATTTAAGGAAGGAGGAGGGGATGTTGTCAGGGGCATTAGAGCATGGCTTTAGTTTGGATAAGAGCCTTTTTATAAATGTGGTTGAAACAGGTTTGAGCTGGAAATTGAGAGGACATTTAAAGGGGTTGTTAGGTGTAAAGGAAAGAGAGTTGGATGTATTATTGTTAGGGAAGGATTTAGTTAGATTAGCTATAGATTCAGTAAAGAATTTGTTGAAGAGAGAGCTTAGATCTGTGTCAGTAATACTAGGGTCAGGGCAGGGATTATTCCTGGATCCTGGATGGAGAAGGGAATTAACTGATTTCCAGAACTGTTTTGGGTTCTTGTTATGGTTGGACTGAAGTTTATTGTAGTAGTTTTTTTTGTCCAGGATGATTAGTTTTTTTGCTTGGTTGCGGAGTTGGGTGTATTGGAGCAGGGATGAAGGCATTTTATTTTTCTGGTATAGTTTCCAGGATTTGTCCCTTTGATGCATGATTTGTTTTGTTTCTTTGGATAGCCAAGGGGCAGAATTAGCTTTGACTCGTTTGTTTCTTGGTGGGGCTAGAGAGTTAAGAGTATTTAGGAAGATAGAGTTAAATTGTTCTACAGCGTTGTCTAGGGGAAGAGTATTTAGGATCTGCCAGTTAGTATGTTTAAAAATGTTTGAGAAGATTGTGGGGTTGAAGTTGCTGAGATTACAAGTGTGGATGTAATGGTGTAGATATTGGGTGGAGTTAGCTGAGTGGTGTATGAAAGTGGGGAGATGGTCACTGAAGGTGTCAGGGATAGTGCCAGAAAGAATTATTTTGTTTGGATGAGAGACTAGGATCCAGTCAATAATGGATCCTGGGGGATTGTTTTTGTTAGGCCAGGTGGTTGAGTGGATTACTTGGGTGAAGTTGTAGAGGTTAATGAATTGGGAGGGGGAAGGAGAGTTGATTTTATTCCAATCAATGTTAACATCGCCTAGAATGTAGGTTTCGAATTTGATTTCTGTTGAGGCCAGTAAAGAATATTTTTGAGGGTAGTGATGTTGTCACCTGGGGATATGTAAAGGGAGATAATGCAGATGTTCTTATGTTTATTTAGTCGTTGTAGACTGGCTGTAAGTTTAGCATTTTTGAATTGTGGAGTTGGCATTTGTAAAGGGATCAGGGAGAGGAGGTTAGAGAAGATTATTGCAGAGCCTCCACCTTTTTTATTTAATCGGTCACTTCTGAGGATTTGGAAACCAGGAGGTAAGATTTCAGAGTCGGCGATGTGGGGTTTTAGCCAGGTTTCAGAGATGGCTAAGATGTCAGGTTGGTTGTGACAAATCCAAGCTTATAGTTGGTGTGTTTTGTTATTTAGGCTCTGAGCATTGATAGTGAAGAACTTAAGGGGGTTAGGAGAGGAAGTGGTAGAAGTGGGAGGGGGACTATGATTGTTTCCAGTGGGAGAAAAAGGGGTTGGGGGGAGTTGTTAGTAGTGAGGCAGGGGCCAGGGTTGGGTTGAATATCACCAGATAAGACTAGGTCATTATTGGAAGTAACTCTTAGTCTTTTGGGTTTAAGAAGTAAGAAGCTGTAAGGGGGTGGGAGGAGTCTAAGAGTGAATGTTTTTGGTATGGTGAGGTGTTTGGAATGGAAAAGGTACAGTGTTTTGGGAGGAATAAGAGTGGAAGATATGTTGTTGTAGTGTGCAGATATAGATGGTTGTAGGTGAGTACAAGGGTTGGTTTGTGTAGGAGGTAGGGAGAAGGGTATTTTGTGAGAGTAGGAAGTAGCATAATATAGAAGAATGAGTAGTACAAGAAGTGAGGCTGGGACATAGACAGTATGAAGGATTTTGGATGGCATGTTTAGCAAGGGGAAGTTGAAGAGATAGAAGTTGTGGTGTTGTGCAGGCAAAAAGGGTGGGGGGCTTAGGAAAAGGATGGGGTTGGAAGTATTTGCAGGGGAGAGAAAGGGGATATATGTGATGAGAAGAGAAATGTAATGGAGTGGGCTGAGAAAGAGTGGGAGGGGTAGTAAGTAGAAGGATTATGATAGGTTAATTGGTAAGGTGAGGTATAGTGGGGTGGGGGAGTAAGAGTGGGAGGGGTAATGAGGGAAGGACTCTGATTAGTTAATTGGTATATGTAGGAGGGCTTATGAGAGGTATAAAGGTAGAGGTGCTGGGGGCGGGTGGGAAATGGGGGCAGGGTAGGGGAGCGGAGTGAGCCCGCAGGGCGAACGGAGCGGGAAGAGCCAAAGGAAGGAGAAATGTGAGGAAAAACAATCAGCAGAGTGTGAGAGCCGGAAGGTAAGTTTGCAGAGATATATTTTAAGTTCGAAGACTGACAGTGAAATGGAGTTGAATGGAGATATGTACTAAAATGACAGTATAGAAGGGTCAGAGGCTTTGAGCTAGAGGAGATGGGAATATGTGGAGTGGAGGAAGAGGATAGGTAGTCCTGGGAGAATATAGAGGGAGAGAGCAGTGGGAGAGATATCTAGGAAACACTGAAGAATGAAACTAAGGTACCAAGTGGGAAAAAAAGGTAGCAGAGACAGCAAGAAGGTAAAGGAGCGCCACCTAGTGGGCAGTTTGGATGAGTGTAACAGAGACACCTACAGGGAGTATCAGTTAGGGGATGAAAGGGGATTATCAGACTCAGTGAAGGGTAAAATAAAATATGGGAGGGAGAGTAGGGACAATTTAAATAGTTAAGGAAAGGGGAAGAGTTGGCTGCTGGCTGGCCTGGCAAGGAAGTGGACTGCAACCTACTAAAAAGTATGTACTACCTTTACAAATTACAAGATGGATAACCAGTATGCATACTTTCTCTGAAATGTCCTGGTAGGGAGCAGATGGGACTTTAGGTTGATTTAATGTCCCTTGTATAAGGGTTCTCAGCATGGACTTCCGTTATGGGTGCATTCAGGAGGAGAAGGAGGATAGGCAGGAACACAAGCTGGAACATGCAAGGGAGAGAGAAAAAAAATTGTAATGAAGCAGGCAGTACAGGTGTCAAGAGCTGAGAAGCAGACAGGCATAACAAACACGGTTAATCTGAAAAAGTGATAACATGGACAAAGCAGTTCAGATACATTAAGATAACCTCTATCAGGTACCAAATATCACAATCAAAGCTTAAAATATGTAGAAAAATGTAAATAAAAACAAAAATCTAATGTACAATGTAGCTTTGGAAAACAGTAAAAAAAACAATTAGCTGACAAAAGCTAAGCAAACAGGACAAATTGCATTGCAAATGTATTCTAACATGTGTTCATGAAAATGTTTCAAACAGCAGGAGTTGGTACTCCACACACACAAATATATTTCAATGCACATTAAACTATTGTTGCAGGCACTCATAAAATTTAAAAATAAAAAAACACACATACACATAGAAGAACAACTATATAAATACAATATTTATTTGTATAGGTGGAATGCACCACACTGAGATCAATAGCTGCACATTAGTATATGTACAATAAACCATTTCAATAAATTAACTGCACTTAAAAGAAATGAAAATTAAAAGTTTGAACAGTAACCACACAAATGAAAGGCTAGTACCAGCTTTGGGATATTCATTTCTATAAACCTACAAAGATTTGTGTTTTTTTATGCTGATCCCAGCCAAACCATATATTTGTGAATATGAGGAAGGTAATGGAATCTGATTATAGTTCTGGGTACTGAAAATAAGCCTAGCTTTATTTTAATAGTCAGCTCAGGTAAGAAGCTGCAGGTTTAAATAAATTAAGAAAACACACAGTGTCATGTTATGAAGAACTAAGTCTGCCATTACTCATGTAACATGCTGAGAATGAGGGGCAAATACCTTATAAAAAAGAATAGTGATGGATGGGGAGGGGGAGAAAACAGTAAAACACCCTTCAGGCATAACTTGTGTGTAGGACATGAATGTCACTGCACTGGGAATCACTGGAAAGGCACAGGGTGTGTGGGCAGGTGAATGAAGTTCTGTTCTCACAACAGTTGTAGAGGGAGGTCAGTACTGTTCTGTCTATCACTGTGTTGTATGGAATGGTCAGTACAGTTCTCTCTAACCCTATGATTTAAGGAAACATCAGTGCTGTTCTGTCTAACAATATGCTGCAGGGAGAGGTCAGTGCTGTTCTAACAACGTGTTGTAGGGAAAGGTCAGTGCTGTTCTGTCTAACAATATGCTGCAGGGAAAGGTCAGTGATGTTCTGTGTAACAATGTGTTGTAGGGAAAGGTCAGTGCTGTTCTATCTAACAATATGCTGCAGGGAAAGGTCAGTGCTGTTCTGTCTAACAATGTGTTGTAGGGAAGGGTCAGTGCTGTTCTGTCTAACAATGTGTTGTAGGGAAAGGTCAGTGCTGTTCTGTCTAACAATGTGTTGTAGGGAAAGGTCAGTGCTGTTCTGTCTAATGATGTGTTGTTGGGAAGGGTCAGTGCTGTTCTGTCTAACAACGTGTTGTAGGGAAAGGTCAGTGCTGTTCTGTCTAACAATGTGTTGTACGGAAGGGTCAGTGCTTTTATGTCTAACCATGTATTGTAGGGAAAGGTCAGTGCTGTTCTGTCTAACAATATGCTGCAGGGAAAGGTTAGTGCTGTTCTGTGTAACGATGTGTTGTAGGGAAGGGTCAGTGCTGTTCTAACAACGTGTTGTAGGGAAAGGTCAGTGCTGTTCTGTCTAACAATATGCTGCAGGGAAAGGTCAGTGCTGTTCTGTGTAACAATGTGTTGTAGAGAAAGGTCAGTGCTGTTCTATCTAACAATATGCTGCAGGGAAAGGTCAGTGCTGTTCTGTCTAACAATGTGTTGTAGGGAAGGGTCAGTGCTGTTCTGTCTAACAACGTGTTGTAGGGAAAGGTCAGTGCTGTTCTGTCTAACAATGTGTTGTAGGGAAAGGTCAGTGCTGTTCTGTCTAACGATGTGTTGTAGGGAAGGGTCAGTGCTGTTCTGTCTAACAATGTGTTGTAGGGAAAGGTCAGTGCTGTTCTGTCTAACAATGTGTTGTAGGGAAGGGTCAGTGCTGTTTTGTCTAACGATGTGTTGTAGGGAAGGGTCAGTGCTGTTCTGTCTAACAACGTGTTGTAGGGAAACGTCAGTGCTGTTCTGTCTAACAATGTGTTGTAGGGATAGGTCAGTGCTGTTCTATCTAAGAATGTGTTGTACGGAAAGGTCAATGCTGTTCTGTCTAACAATGTGTTGTACGGAAAGGTCAGGGCTTTTATGTCTAACCATGTATTGTAGGGAAAGGTCAGTGCTGTTCTGTCTAAGAACATGTTGTATGGAAAGGTCAGTGCTGTTCTGTCTAACAATCTATTGAAGGGAAAGGTCAGTGCTTTCCTGTCTAACAACGTGTTGTAGCGAAAGGTCAGTGCTGTTCTGTCTAACAATGTGTTGTAGGGAAAGGTCAGTGCTGTTCTGTCTAACAATCGATTGCAGGGAAAGGTCAGTGCTTTCCTGTCTAACAACGTGTGGTAGGGAAAGGTCAGTGCTGTTCTGTCTAACAATTTTCTGTAAGGCAAGGTCAGTGCTGTCCTGTCTAGCAATGTGTTGTAGGGAAAGGTCAGTTCTGTTCTGTCTAAGAATGTGTTGTAGGGAAAGGTCAGTGCTGTTCTGTCTATGACTGTGTTGTATGGAATGGCCAATACAGTTCTGGCTAACCCTATGATGTAAAGAAAGGTTAGTGATGTTCTGTCTAACATGTTATATTGAAAGGTTAGAACTGCTTTGTCTAACAATGTGTTGTAAGGAAAGGTCAGTGTTGTTTTGTTTAACCCTATGATGTAATGAACTGTCAATGCTGTTCTGTCTAACAATGTGATATAGGGAAAGGTCAGTGCTGTCCTAACAACATGTGGTAGGGAAAGGTCAGTGCTGTTCTGTCTAACAGAGTGTTGTAGGGAAAGCACAGTGCTGTGCTATGTATTACTGTGTTGTAGTGAGATGCCGTAATTACTCTGTCTAACCCAGTGATTTAGAGAAATTTCAGCATTATTCTGTCTAACATGATGAAAGGTCAGTAAGGTTCTTTCTTAAGCTATAATGCGGGAAAAGGTTGATATTGTTCCATCCAACATTGTGATATAGTGGAAAGGTCAGTTCTGTTCTGTTTAACCTTCAGATGTAGGTAACAGTCACTACTGTTCTGTCTAGCACTGAGATGTAGTGACAAGTCAGTACTGTTCTGTTTAATAGTGTGTTGTAGTGTGAGGTCAGTACTGCTCTATCCTAGGCTGTGTTTTAGTGAAAGGTCACTACAGTTGTAGTCTAATAGTGTTTTATAGGAATGGAAAGTGTTGTTCTAACACTGTATTGTACTGAGAGGTAAGTACTGTTCTGACATAGGCTGTGTTTTAGGGAAAGGTAAGTGATTTCTAACCCTGTGGTGTAGGTAAAGGTTGGTAGTGTCCATTTTACCACTATATTGTAGAGGAAAGGTCTGTGCTGTTCCATCCATCCCTTTGCTGTAAAAAAAAGTCAAGATTGTTCCATCTAATGGTATCTTGTTAGGAAAAGTCAGCTGATGGGTTTTTGTCTGGTGACTGAGTGCACTGAGTAGGGCCTTGGTTTGGATGGAAGATGTCAATAAGGTTTATCTTTATGGATGTATGCAGGTAAGGGTAGAGGCAGTTTTGATTGATTTTATGTTTAATACCTACTTTAAGAGTAAAATTCTTTTGCTTTGGTTAGATGGAAATGAATAATTGGGTATGTGAGTGCTGATATAGATAGGGCGTGATTGGGAGATGAGGTTCAGAAGTATTTTGTTTTGAGGACAAAATGTAAGAGCTTTGTAGGAATTATGAGAGTAATGGATGTTGGTAGGATGTTAGGACTGCAAGTAAGAGAAATGGTACTAGTTATTAGGAGTTGTAGGAGAAACATCTTTTTAAAATGTAAGAAACAGTGGGTTGAAAAGGACAATGATTGAGGATGTCATTAAGTTAGTAAGCAGGGAGTGTGAATTTGAAAAAGAGGAAGCTGAAATGTAGAAACAAACATTGTGTTTAATCCATAGAATTTAGAGGATTTTGAGATGTGTAGGATTTAAAGTGTATAGGTGTTGGGAATATAGATAAAAATGAGGGTGAATTTATGTGGTGAGAGTCTGTGTGTACAATAGATATGGGCAAGTAAAGGAAGTACTGTCAAAAGTTTTGAGGACAAAATGTAAGAGCTTTGTAGGAATTATGAGAGTAATGGATGTTGGTAGGATGTTAGGACTGCAAGTAAGAGACAGGCAGAGCCCCTCACTGACTCTCTTCAAGAGAAATCTTGATGAGTGGATGGGAGATCGTAAGTTTACCCCAGGGGTCACATCTGTGTCACTGCTAGACAGGGGCACAGTAAACTAATTCTATTATATAAGGGGACCTTCATTGTGTCACTACTAGACAGAGGCACAGTATTCTAGATCTATTCTGTACATTATTGTACCATTTCATGGAGTGGCAAAAGCCACATCACTATGGCTAGGCTTACAAATGCCCCAGGGCAGATAGCCTAGTACTATACTATGAAACTATGAAACTATGAAGTACTGATTTAATTGTGAATCTATGTAGAAAAATTTACGGGAGGAGGTGTGAGCTCTGCAGTGCAGCATTGTAAGAATGCAGTGGCAAAGGATTACACAACTGAATTGTGTTTGCATGTTTGTGTGCCAGGTGAGTGTTTCAAGTATAATATGTTGCTATCTACCATACCTGTTTCTGCCCCAGCTCCTTTCTGTTTCATGGGAAGAAGACTGATTTCTGGTGTTTATGTCGCCGCACAGTTAGACGTTGCCTGCTCGATTCTCAGAGCGTCTTCTGTGTGGTGACATGCATGAATGGGCGTTCCTTCATTGAAGGTTGTGCATTAGGCCTGGCAAGCCAGCACGTAAAAATCTACTGCCAATCATTAGTGGACCGGAGTTCCGCTGTGGAGACCCCTAACCGGGAAAAGCCGAAAGACACAAACAAACTTCAGTTAAATTTTGCAGATACTAATGAGTATTTAATGCCAGGAAACAAAAGTCTTTGAGTCTGCTGCATTATGATTCCCTCCCCAATTGTAGTTCACCATGCTATATTTACCTGACTCAATGTCATTACCTGATGAGTATTAGAATGCTTATAGTCTTGTGTAATAGCTTTGAATAAGCATATATTTGTTCTAAACAAGGGGTTACAAAAAGTTCTGAAAGTGGTATAAATGTGGGATGTCACCACTATATAGAAAACTTTGTGGGAATAATTCTTGTCTTACAAATTTTATGTGACACAGTATACATTACAGGAATGAATGACTAACCCGCGACCTTTGCAATGCACAGAAGGACAACTCGAAGCCAGCTGTATGGGTTCATAATACATTACAGGAAACTTCTTTGCTTCATATGTTATTGTGCTTTTTACATCCAGTTTATGTCATTACTCACTTTAGGATTATAAACTTTTATGTCATATACTACTAAAAATGTGCAATACACAGATGTTATTATTTACTCATATTTTCCATTTTAAATCATAAAACCATTTTTTACTTTATTACAGGTGCTGCAAAGGTCAGCAGAACTCAAAGTGCTGCAGCCTTTAATGTTGCCAGTCAGTAGTTTTTTCTTGTGTTTCATTTCTTTGCCATAAAAGTGTTTATTTATTTCATCTACTCAAGAGATTATACTGATTTCCAAAACTGGACCCCAGTCCAGGGAAATATGCAAAACAAGTTACAAAAGACAGAAAAGAAATGTAAAATGGAACGTTTAATCAACATTGAGTAATCTGCAGTGGATGTACAAACTAGAGATGTGAAGGTCATAGAAAGACTGAAATATGTGCTGTTACCAACCACCCTATACTTGGATTATTGCAGATCCTATTTATATCCTCTGCATATTTTTCTAATCAACTCCCAGACTGACATTAGTCTAACAGACCGAAATGTTTGTTTTACATAAAAATTAGGAAGAACTTCAAAAATTGATCAGATACTCCAAAGTGGTTTTGAAGCACAACAACACAGTCTTATTTTATAATAGTAAAATGTCAGAAACAATGTCCACCATTGTACAGAACTAATATACAATGATATCACATTCTGAGACTTAGAGATCATAGCCAATCAACTAGCAGAGAAGTTTTACTCAAACTTCAGACCCACACCTTCCCCTATTCTCAGATCACTTAAACACAAACAAACCCACTCACATCACCTAGTTACAAGTCTCATGGCACTATGTGAGACCAAGAGCAATAAATCTCTGAGGCCATACAGCATACCACTTGGTGTGTGGGTCAGCCTGAGCAAGAGTTGTCTGTTCCCTTACAGAAATTATTCAATATCAGACTCACAAAAGGATTAATGTTTAGAAGAAATGAGGACAACCACAGTCATTTCCTTGCACAATGGTGGGGGTTCAATGGTTCCAAGGAGTTATAAACCTGTAAGCCTGACCAGTCACATCTATAATGCTAGGGAAATGATCAATATATAAAATTAATGTATATGGATATAAGGAACCTAAAGATTGTTGACTCAACTGAGTTTAGATTTGTCAAGGGCCAGTCCTGCCTACTTAACCTGATAAACTTCTTGAAAAAGTTACAGAAGCTATGGATGAGGGTAAAACACTGCATGTCTAGACAAAGACATTCAACACATCCCCGTTTCTGACATAGTTAATAATCTCATCCAACTATAAGAAAATCCTTTTGTAACACCTTAAATAAAAAACTGTCTGACAAATAAAACACAAAAAATAAGGGTGGTTGTATCCTTCTCAACCAAGAAGCCTGTCACTAGTCCAGAACACCAGGGCTTATTCCTCAATCTACTCCTTTTTGGGATACATTTTTCAGATGTTAAGACAATTTATGAGGGCTTCTGACTGATGAAGTTTCCAAATGACTGCAAATTCTGTGCCATCATGGACACTCCAGAAGCATCAAAACCATGTAGCAAAGACTGGCACAAAGAAAAAAATGATGTCAAAACCATGGTCAAATCTAAAACTGCATCAATGTATGCTTGCAAAGCAAACTTTCCCTTGCAGCTATTACATTGACAAAACTTTTGTGAATATCAACCCAGTTCTGAGGCACCAGAGATTGGTCAGTTTTACAACATACGCTGACTGCTGTGAGGAAGCATTCAGTTTGTGGGAGTCAAACATTATCCATTCATATTAAGCAGACAGAGAGTTAAGGAGAAATTCTTAGGGTGTACTATGAACTGATGATAAGTTTATGACCATTTTGTAACACACTAAAACAACTGCATTTGTAGATCTGTGATTACTTTTCCACATTGACAAGTAGCTCTTTCAGAATTAGAATGCGCATAATCTTGTCTAATTGCTTAGAACAAGCACTTTTTGCCCTAATCAATGGGTGACAGAAAGTTCTGAAATTGATCTAGATGCGGGATGTCATCTCTCTCCATATAGACTAACTTGTGGGAATGAGTCTTATCTTACGTAAATTTCATGTGACACAGTATACATTACAGGAAATTTCCTGCAGTCATAAGTTAATGTGCTGTTTTCATCCAGATTATCTCATTCTTCATTTTAAGGCTATAAAATGTTATGTTATATATTACCAAGAATATGCAATACACAGGTAGTATTATTCATTCATGTTTTCCATTTTAAATGAAAAAAATCCCTCTATTTTCTCATTACAAGTGCTGGGCAAGTCAGCAGGGCTAAAACTGCTGCAGCCCTTAATATTGTCAGTGAGTATTTTTCTTGTGTTTCATTTCCTTGCCATGAAAGTGTCTATTTATTCCATCTACTCATCAAGAGACTATATTGATTCACAAAACTATAGCCCAATCTAGGGACACATGGTCACAAAGTTAAAAAAGACAGAAAAAGAATATAACATGGAACTTCTAATCAACATTCAGTAATCTGCAGTGGATGCATAAACTAGAGATGAAAAAGTCATGGAAAGACTGAAATATGTGCCACTCCCAGCCACCCTATATATGGATTATTGTATATCCTATCTATATCCTCTGCATTTTTCTAATCAACTCCCAGACTAACATTAATCTGACAGACTAAAATTTTTCTTTACATAAAAATTAGGAAGAGCTTCAAAAATTGATCGGATACTCCAAAGTGGTTTTGAAGCACAACAACACAGTCTTATTTCTTAATATTAACATATCAGAAACAATGTCCACCATTGTACAGAGCTAATATAGAATGATATCACATTTTGAGACTGAGAGATCATAGCCAATCAACAAGCAGAGAAGTTTTACTCCAACATCTGATCCACACATTCCTCTATTCTTAGATCACATGCATACAAATACAACCCACTCACGTCTCCCAGTTACAAGTCTCATGGCAATATCTGAGATGAAGATCAATAAATATATAGGGCTAGATAACATATCAGTAAGCTGTGCAGTCAGACAAAGCATGAGCTGTCTGATCTCTTACAGAAATGATTTAATATCAGACTCAAAAAAGTCTTTATGCCAGAAGAAATGAGGACAGCAACAGTCTTTCCCTTGAGCAAAGATGGGGCTTAAATGGTCCAAGGGACTTGTAAACCTGCAAGCCTAACCAGTCACATATAAAATGCTAGGGAAAGGATGAATATATAAAATGGATGTACATGGATATAAGGAGCTTAAAGACTATTGACCTAACTGAGTCTGTGTTTGTCAAGGGTTGCCCTACCTACTTAACCCGATCATCTTCTTGAAAAAGTTGCAGAAGCTATGGATGATGGCAAAACACTGTATTTCTAGTCAAAGGCATTCAACACCATCCCCTTTTCAGTCATAGTTAATAACTCATTCAGCTAAATGAAAACCCTTTTGTAACATCTTGAATAGCAAATTGTCTCACAATAAGTTGGGTGGATGCATCCCTCTCAACCAAGACGCCTGTCATTACTGCAGAGCACCAGGGCGGAGGCTCGTTCCTCCCTCTACTCCTTTTTGGCATACACTTCTCAGATGTGAAGTCAAATTTTGAGGGCTTCTGGCTGATGAAGTTTCCTAATGACTGTAAACTCTGTGCCATCATGAACTCTCCAGAAGACATCAAAACCATTCAGCAAAGACAGGCACAAAGAAATAGCTGGTGTCAAAAATGTGGTTTAAAAATAAAACAGCATAAATGTATACTTTGCAAAGGAAAATTTCCCTTACAACTTTAACTTTAACAAAACTGTCATGAATATTAACTCAATTCTGAGGAGCTAAAGAGTGGTCAGTTTTACAACATACATTGACTGCTGTGAGAAAGTGCTTATTTGCAACAATATAGAATGCAAATCCATGGAAGTAATCACGGTCCTTTACAATGCACTCAGGCATGTCATTGGATATAATGCTCCATAGGCATGTACCTGTACAAAACATGTGACTCAGACTGACTATGGCATTTTCTAAAGAAGGAAATCAAGGGATGACATCATAAGAGCTGCTGTGACTACCTCCAATCCCAGGCCTTCTTCTCAGTGTCCTAAGGGCTGCTAAGGGGAGGTCTCCACCGCATTTACATGGTGACCCCATCCTTTCAAACATCTAAATATCCACAAGTTAAACAGTGGTAGAAGTACCCACATTACAGACCACTCTCTGTACTAAAAGGTAAATGAAAAATAAAGGAGGGGTACGTATATCTCATACAGACTTCCACTTCCATAGAACATCTTCTTCTGTAGGTGAAGTAAAGCATGTCACATGATTAGTACCTGTATAACCTCAATGAATGGATTACAAACTGTACCCTTAATCTTAATGTATCACCCTTGCCCTAATGTACATAGAGGATCATCTGAATAAAATACTCCACAGTTACAACTAGTCAAAGTGGATGTACAAGGGTTTTCAAACAATACTAAAGGATTATCTCACCTGGGGCTATGTTAGAGCTCCACAAAATATAAGTGCCTTAAGACTAAGCTACTAAGGCTAGAAACACAGGGGGAGTTCATGGCTAGGCTGATGAAGATCCTCAAAGAACAATAGCCTAGTAAGTATCTTTGAACCTCTTTAGCTAAAATTCCATAAGCATATGTGATAACACAGATAAAGAGTAAAAAGTAAATGATTTACCAAAAAACAGCACATATTTCTAGGTTAGTTTTATAGTCCTTTACCATACATTGCAATACACAGAGATTTAAAAATTCAGTTAACAGATTTTTTATCTATTTGTATAGATAAAAGGCTAACACTGAAGTATTCAGTTTGTAGGAGTCAAACATTATACATTCATATTAAACAGACAGACAGCTAAGGAGACATTCTTAGGCTGTACTATGTACTGATGATAAGTTTATGACCATTTTGTAACACACTAAAACCACTGCCTTAGTAAATCTGTGATTACTTTTTCACATTGACAAGTAGCTCTTTCAGAATTAGAATGCTCATAATCTTGTCTAATTGCTTAGAACAAGCACTTTTTGACCTAATCAATGGGTTACAGTAATTTCTGAAATTGATATAGATGTGGGATGTCATCTCCATCTAGACTAACTTGTGGGAATCAATCTTATCTTATGCAAAATTCATGTGACACAGTATACATTGCATGAAATTTCCTGCAGTCATAAGTTAATGTGCAGTTTTCATCCAGATTATTTCATTCATTTTACAACTATAAACAGTTATGTTATATATTACCACAATTATGCAATACAAAGGTGGTATTATTTATTCATGTTTTCAATTCTAAACCATAAAATCTATCAATTTTCTCATTTCAGGTGCTGGAAAAGACAGCAGAGCTCAAACTGCTGCAGCCTTTAATTTTGCCATTGAGTATTTTTTCTTGTGTTTCATTTCTTTGCCATGAAAGTGTTTATTTTGTCCATCTACTCATCAAGAGATTATATTGATTCACAAAATTATAGCCTAATTTAGGGACACATGGATGCAAAGTTACAAAAGACAGAAAAAGAATATAAAATGGAACTTCTAAACAACTTTCAGTAATCTGCAGTGGATGCAGAAACTAGAAATGAGAAGGTCATGGAAAGACTGAAATATGTGCCGTTCTCACCCACCCTCTATATGGATTATTGTATATCCTATCCAAATCCACTGCCATTTTTCTAATCGACTCCCAGACTCACATTATTCTTACAAACCGAAATGTTTACTTTACATAGAAATTAGGAAGTACTTCAAAACTGATCAGATATTCCAATGCAGTTGTGCAGCAGAAACACACAGTCTTATTTTATAATATTAAAATGACAGAAACAATGTTCCCCATTGCACAGAGCTAATAGTCAAAGCTATCACATTCTGAGACTTTTCAGTCATAGTTAATAATCTCATTCACCTAAATGAAAATCCTTTTTGCACATCCCTCTCACCCAAGAAACCTGTCACTACTGCAGGACACCAGGGCTTGTTCCTCACTTCGCTCCTTTTATCATATACATCTCAGATGTTACGGCAAATTATGAAGGCTTCTGACTGATGACGTTTCCTAATCACTGTAAACCATGTGCCATCATGAACGCTCCAGAAGATATAAAAAACATTCAGCAAAGGCTGGCAGAAAGAAATAGCTGATGTCAAAGCATGGCTTAAAAATAAAACCGCATAAATGTGTGCTTTTCAAAGCAATGTTTCCCTTGCAACATTTACCTTAACAAAATTGTCGTGAATATTAACCCAATTCTGAGGAGCTAAAGAGTGGTCAGTTTTACAACAAACATTGACTGCTGTGAGAAAGTGTTTATTTGCAACAATACAGAATGCAAATCCATGGAAGTAATCACGGTCCTTTACAATGCACTCAGGCATGTCATTGAATATAATGCTCCATAGGCATGTACCTGTACAAAACATGTGACTCAGACTGACTATGGCATTTTCTAAAGAAGGAAATCAAGGGATGACATCATAAGAGCTGTTGTGACTACCTCAAATCCCAGGCATTCTTCTTAGTGCCCTAAGGGCTGCTAAGGGGAGGTCTCCACCGCATTTACATGGTGACCCCATCCTTTCAAACCTTCTAAATATCCACAAGTTAAACAGTGGTAGAAGTACTCACATTACAGACCACACTCTGTACTAAAAGTTAAATGAAAAATAAAGGAGGGGTACATATATCTCATACAGACTTCCACTTCCCTAGAACAACTTCTTCTCTAGGTGAAGTAAAGCATGTCACATGATTAGTACCTGTATAACCTCAATGAATGGATTACAAACTGTACCCTTAATCTTGATGTATCACCCTTGCCCCTAATGTACATAGAGGATCATCTGAATAAAATACTCCACAGTTACAACTAGTCAAAGTGGATGTACAAGGGTTTTCAAACAATACTAAAGGATTATCTCACCTGGGGCTATGTTAGAGCTCCACAAAATATAGTTGCCTTAAGACTAAGCTACTAAGGCTAGAAACACAGGGGGAGTTCATGGCTAGGCTGATGAAGATCCTCAAAGAACAATAGCCTAGTAAGTATCTTTGAACCTCTTTAGCTAAAATTCTATAAGCATATGTGATAACACAAATAAAGAGTAAAAAGTAAATGATTTACCAAAAAACAGCACATATTTCTAGGTTAGTCTTGTAGTCCTTTACCATACATTGCAATACACAGAGATTTAAAAATTCAGTTAACAGATTTTTTATCTATTTGTATAGATAAAAGACTAATACTGAAGTATTCAGTTTGTGGGAGTCAAACGTTATCCATTCATATTAAACAGACAGACAGCTACGGAGACATTCTTAGGCTGTACTATGTACTGATGATAAGTTTATGACCATTTTGTAACACACTAAAATCACTGCCTTAGTAAATCTGTGATTACATTTTCACATCGACAAGTAGCTCTTTCAGAATTAGAATGCTCATAATCTTGTCTAATTGCTTAGAACAAGCATTTTTTGCCATAATCAATGGGTTACAGAAAGTTCTGAAATTCATATAGATGTGGGATATCATCTCCATACAGACTAACTTGTGGGAATGAGTCTTATCTTACGCAAATTTCATGTGACACAGTATACATTACAGGAAATTTCCTGCAGTCATAAGTTATTGTGCTGTTTTCATCCAGATTATCTCATTCTTCATTTTAAGACTATAAACTGTTATGTTATATATTACCAAGTGTATGCAATACACAGGTGGTATTATTCATTCATGTTTTCCATTTAAATGAAAAAATCCTTCTATTTTCTCATTACAGGTGCTGGAGAAGCCAGCAGGGCTGAAACTGCTGCAGCCTTTAATGTTGTCAGTGAGTATTTTTCTTGTGTTTCATTTTCTTGCCATGAAAGTGTCTATTAATTCCATCTACTCATCAAGCGATTATATTGATTCACAAAACTATAGCCCAATCTAGGCACATATGGTCACAAATTAAAAAAGACAGAAAAGGAATATAAAATGGAACTTCTAATCAACATTCAGTAATCTGCAGTGGATGCACAAACTAGAGATTAGAAGGTCATAGAAAGACTAAAATATGTGCTCTTCTCAGCCATCCTATATATGGATTATTGTATATCCTATCGATATCCTCTGCATTTCTTCTAATCAACTCCTAGACTGGCACTAGTCTGACAGACCAAAATTTTTGCTTTATATAAAAATTAGGAAGAACGTCATAAATTGATCAGATACTCCAAACGGTTTTGAGCACAGCAACGCAGTCTTATTTAGGTTCATAGGTTCATAGGTAGGTACTAGGCTATCTGCCCAAAGGCATTTATAAGCCTAACCAGAATGTGTTGGCTTTCGCCGCCCCCTTAGATTAGTTCCCTGTGCCTCTGTCCAGCAGAGCCCTGAAGTGATCTCTGAGGTAAATCTTTTGTTTCCCATCCACTCGTCAAGATTTCTTTTGAAGAGTGTTAGCAAGGAGCTCTGCCTAATGTAGTTTGTGATCTTGTTCCAAAGCATGGGAAGTCTCTGGGACAGGAATCTATCCCTCCAGCACCTCCTATCTATTGTTATAGTGAGATTTAGATCCCTAGAGCGTGTGGCTCACAAGGATAAGGTTTTCTTTAGGTAGAGCATGGCCATCAATTCTGGGTTGGACATGGCCTTGTATGTCAGGCAGAGATCACCTCTGAGTAGGCGGTATGCAACCGAGTACAGCTGTAATTTCTTCAGTCGAGCTGCATAGGGCATCTGTTTGAGGCCAGTGATCCTCTTGGTGAGGTACTTCTGTGATCTTTCAGGCTGTTGCAGGTGACTTGTAAGATACATCCCAAATGGGTCGGTGTACTCTATGATGGGTCTGATGAGTGATGAGTAGAGGTGCACAATGACCTCTTTTGATCAGGATGCGAACCCTTTTGTGATTAGGTGGGCCACGTAAAAGGATTTTCTAACCACTTTGGCAATGTGATTATCTAAGGTGAGATTACTATCTACTTGGGTCCCCAGATCCCTTATTACGTCTTCCATATTTAGGGGACTACCACCTATGTGGTAGTTTGTGGGTACTTTGTTTTTTCCAAAGGGGATGACTAGGCACTTTTTGGCATTTACCTTGAGGCCATGATTTTGACACCAGGTATCTGTCTCAGTGAGACCCTTTTGGAGGATGTCTGTGTCAGGAAGAGAGTCAGTTATAGCCCCTAGTTTGCAGTCGTCTCTGAACTTGGTCAGTCATATTTCTCCTGTGCTTGCCTGTACCTCTGAGAAGTATATGCCGAACAGGAGGGGTCTAGGATTGAGCCCTGGGGAACTCCACTTGTAACCAACTTAGAGTCGGACCTAGCTCCCACAACTCTCACCATGTGCGTTCTGTCCATGAGCCAGCTGGCAACCCATCTTGTGACGTAGGGGTTTATGTTCAGGCTGGTGAGCTTGTCTATAATACCAGAATGGGGAATTCCATGAGTTCCATGATGATGCAATCCATAGCCTTGCAGACCAAGCTAGTCAGGCTTATAGGGCGATAGTTCCCGGGGTCTGTTATGGCTTCACCTTTGTGGAGCGGAATAGCCACTGCTGTGCGCCACTCTATGGGTACGTAGCCTGTGGAGAGGCTGAGTTTGAACAATGTGTTTAGGTGAGGGGTTAGTTCGTTTTGAGCTCATGTAGCATGCAGCCTGGGACACCATCCTGTCCCATTGATGCTGTGTTTTTGGCTTTGGAGAGTGCTGTTTTAACCTGAGTGTCTGTTATTTCAGGGACTCTACATTCTTCTGGTATGGTTATGGGCCCTCTTGGGGGTGAGAGAGGTGTAAAGTTTGTGCTGAACCTGTCTGCCAGGATGTTGGCGATATCGGTTGGTTCAGTGTATTTTGTGCCATTCTGCACTAACTCCAAGCAGATCTGAGCATTGCCACTTAGATTCTTGACATAGCTAAAGAATGCCTTGTGGTTATCTTTGGAGTCCTTGGCAATTTTTCTTTCAAAGCTCGCCTTGGATGATTTTACGAGGGATCATTATTTCTTGCTGATACTGATCTGGGATGTCTTCCCTTCTTGGGATTTTACTCTTTTCTGTACTAGTTTCCTCCTTCTATTGTATAGCTTGCTTATGACAGGAGTCCACCAGACTGGTTTCCTTTTCTTGGAGGAGTGAGTATTGGTTTTTTTTGGGATGGCACAATCCATGCATTCTTGTAAGTGCCCGTAGAATGCATTAGTAAAGGATTTTGCAGGTTGGACAGCATTATCCTTCAGCATGGGGGCTTTGAAACTTTCCACCTCGGTCTTAAGTAACGTGAAGTTTGCTTTTGAAAAGTTTTTCATGGTGGTTTTCTTTTCCGGGGGTGGGGGCAGAATGTGGATATCCAAAGTGATTTGTTAATGGTCAGATCTAACTAGCGAGGGGTTGACTTCCAGTGTGGAACACCAGTCGCCCATGTTGGTGATGACCAGGTCCAATATATTGTCATCTCTGGTGGGAGTGTTGACCAGTTGAACCAGGGCATCTGAGTTTATAAATTCTAGGAAATGTAGGGCAAGGGAGTTAGTACTTGAGTAGTTCTCCCAGTTAATGTTTGGGTAATTGAAAGCACCCAATATTAGGGTGTTTGGTAGGACCTTTATGTTTCCCAGTGTTTCCAGAAATGAGGAATGGGGGTCCTGGGACATGGTAGGTGATCTGTAGCAAGCTACAATTTGAATTGCAGTTTTGCCCATTGTTAGTTGCACGTGGATGATCTCTGAAGCATCGTGCTGTGCCACTAACCTGGAGGTGTGGGTATCCTTGATGATTATGGATACACCCCCACCTTTTATATTTTGGTTCGGGTTCTGTGGTCAAAATGTATGGTATGAGTTGTAGCCTGGTAGTGCAGGGTGCTCTCTGGAGCCTTAAACCAGGTTTCTGTTACTGCACATATATCGATTTTCTCCATACTGAGGAGTGCCTTGAGTGGGTGCAATTTGAGGTTCAGACTTCTGGCATTGAGTAGCATTACCCTCAGTTTTTTGTTACTTGTGCTATTTATAGCGGTGGGTTTGTCTTTTGAGCCTTGCCTAAAAAAGGCACTATGGGGGTGGCAAGAGCCCAGGACAGTATTCGAAAGCCTAAGGGTGACAGGTGCAAGCCATCTCTAGTGAAGCAGCGTGGCTTGTCGAGAATATCATCCCAGGCAGACAGACACTGGATCCCCTTTGAATGACACCAGAAACTTAGCCAATTGTTGAAATTGAGAATTTTTTCTTCATACCGTGGTATAATTCTTGGTGAGGTCAGGATGCTACTCAGGGTCAGGGTCATACCAGCCTGGTCTACGTGATCATGTCTCTTTTCATGTAGTCCAGAGAGGTACTGCTCAGGTCATTCACACCAACATGGACAATGACAGAGTCATATTTGTACTTGTTCTGTAGTGACCTGAGTGCTTGTGTTATGTGGTGGATCCTGGCGCCCGACAGGCAGCTAACAGTAACGTTCTCCTTATTCAACCTAGTGAGTGGGACGTCAGTGTGCCTGACTATTGAGTCACCTATTACTAGTATGTTGGGTATGTTATTTTGCCTTAAGGGCTGTGATTGCATGGTACACTGGTTTTGTGAAGTATGTGTTTCATGGTTTGTGTTGGGGGGGTGGAGATTGCTTGGATGTTTGTTTTGGAGGTCTCTGTTTCTTAATATTAACATGTCAGAAACAATGTCCACCATTGTACAGAGCTAATATACAATGATATCACATTTTAAGACTGAGGGATCATAACTAATCAACTAGCAGAGAAGTTTTACTCCAACATCAGCCCCACATGTTCCTCTATTCTGAGATCACATGCATACAAATACAACCCACTCACATCTCCCAGTTACAAGTCTCATGACACTACCTCAGATGAAGAGCAATAAATCTTTGGGGCTAGATAACAAACCAGTAAGCTGGCCGGTCTGACAAAGCATGAGTTGTCTGATCCCTTACAGAAATTATTTAATATCAGACTCAAAAAAAGTCTTTATGCCAGATGAAAGATTGCTCAATTTTACAACATAAATCGACTGCTGTGAGGAAGTGCTTATTTGTAACAGTATAGAATGCAAATCCAGGGAAGTAATCGTATGTCTTTTACAATGCACTCAGGCCAGTCATTGAATATAATGCTCTATAGGCATATACCTGTCCATTAAATCGGACACAGCCTGACTGACCGTGGCATTTTCTGAAGAGGAAAATCAAGGGATCAAATCGTAAGGGATGCTGCGACCGCCTGAAATTCCAGTCTTTCTTCTCAGTGTCATAAAGGCTGCTAAGGGACGTGTCCACCTCTTATACATGGTGACACAATCCATTCAGACCTTCTAAATACCCACAAGTTAAACAGTGGCAGAAGTAACCACTTTAGAGACCACACTCTCTCTCCAAGTTAAATGGAAAATAAAGGCGGGAGAGATATGTCTCATGCAGAATTCCACTTCCGTAGAACAACTTCTCTAGGTGAAGTTTATCATGTCACATAATTAGTACCTGTATAACCTCAATGAATGGATTACAAACTGTGCCCTTAATCTTAATGTATCACGCTTGTCCCTAATGGACATAGAGAATCATCTGAATAAAATACTCCACAGATACAGTTATTCAAAGTGGATGTACAAGGGTTTTCAAACAATACTAGAGGATTGTTGAATATAATAAAATACTAAAACAAGAGCAAAAGCAAAGCACAAACAAGTCTTTTCGACTCTCAAAAAATTCAAACCATTTATTACAAATGATAAGCGCTTTCGCTAACAAGTAGCTTCATCAGATCATATACTATTTTACTAAAACATGTGATGCTTAAATACTATACATCATCAAACAATTTATTCAAAAGAGCCAATCATTAACACCTGATAATATAGTGCATTCAACAAGTTAAAAAATATATTAAATACAATTCCAATACATATTAATTATGATTGCCTTCTTACAATAAATATCCTAATTATTAACTATAAAACTAAAACTAATGAAATAGAAAGAAATTATTTAAGTAACATAAATGCAGTTTATCATATAAATAATTCCTTTCATATAAAAATACATTTAATATCACAATTAAAAACTGAACCAATGAGATAAGAAATATATATATGTATACAATCTATCATATAAATATATGTATACATAGATAAAAATCATACCAACATAATAATACCTATAGAAATATATATATATATATATATATATATATATATATATGTGTGTATATATATATATATATATATATATATATATATATATATATATATATATAAATATAAATATATAAATTCATAAAAAGAATATATACACATAACAGGTATACACATAACAGGTATAGAAGATTGTATGAATATGTAAAAAATATATATGAAAAGAGAGAAAACAGAATAAAAGTGAATAATTAAACCTATTAATATTATTCACTTCATATTATATGTAGTTTCATTTTATGTGCCTACGTTGTCTTAGTGTAGGTTTTATGGACACCTTGTCATTTAGTCCCGAACCCCTATCTGCTCTTAGCCTAATTATCCCTTTCTTCCGTACGTGACATAATATTTCCGCCTCTAACATCAGGTGTAATCACTTCTAATACCCTAAACATAAATTCATGTTCAGTACCATTTAAACTAACATGTTTAGCTAGTGCATTCTGCATGTTATTTTTCCTGATATTATAAACATGCTCCCTTATTCTATCACATAGTGGGCGGTTTGTCTTGCCCACATAGAATGAGGAGCAGATTTTACATACTGCTAAATAGACAACATTGGCAGTCATACAGTCTGCATCTACTTTGAGGCGAAATATTTTTCCATTATCAGGGTGATGGAATTCTGTGTTACTGTCAATTAAAGCACAAAAATTGCAGTGTCCACATTGTTTGGTGTAACCAAAGTCAATAAAATTATTATCATTCATCTTCGAACAACATAGTAGCCTCTTCAGGTTACTTTTGTTCCTATATAAAAATGAGGGTGTTTCGCCAGCTATCTGGTGAATGTGCTCATCTGCCTTCAATATATCCCAGTGTCTACCAATAATTTTCTTGACCTCAAATAGGTCTGTTGTGTAATGTGTTGAAAACTTCACATTAGAAGATATTGATGTATCTTTAGGCTTGATTTTATTAGGGGGAGGACCAAAATATGGTAAACCTTTGGTGTGGCGTAGATCATATATATCCTTAATATATCGATTTACTTCAACTGTCCCATAGCCTCTATCTAAAAATTGATTTCTTAAACTAGATCGATCATTCTCTAAGCCGCTTTCTAATGGATTTAGCCTCGAACATCTCAGTGTTTGCCCCCTTATAATGTTTCTGAAGATATGTGGTGGATGCATACTTGATCTATGAAGTAACATGTTACAATGACAGGGTTTACGAAAAACCCCAGTATTAATAAGTCCATTATGTAATCTCTCCACATAAATGTCTAAAAAGTTTACTTTTTCAAATGAAAAATTCATAGTAAATTTTAGACAGTTGGTTAATTTATTCATAGTGTCAAAAAAGGCTTCTAGTTCATTACTGGTTCCATTCCATAAAATAAAAAGGTCATCTACAAATCTGCGATACAAGATAACATGTTTTTTGAAGTGGGGCTCACAAAACAGTATAGATTCCTCCCAAAATGCCAAAAACATGTTGGCATAGCTATTCGTACAAGGAGTGCCCATAGCTACGCCTTCATGCTGTCTATAAAGTTTGTCACCAAACATAAAGATGTTGTTATATAATACCAATACTGAGATGTTGAGAGTTTTTGTACTTTAATTGACAGCAACACAGAATTCCATCACCCTGATAATGGAAAATATTTACCAAAGTAGATGCAGACTGTATGACTGCTAATGTTGTTTATTTAGCAGTATGCAAAATTTGCTCCTCATTCTATGTGGGCAAAACAAACCGCCCACTACGTGATAGAATAAGGGAGCATGTTTATAATATTAGGAAAAATAACATGCAGAATGCACTAGCTAAACATGTTAGTTTAAATGGTACTGAACATGAATTTATGTTTAGGGTATTAGAAGTGATTACACCTGATATTAGAGGTGGAAATATTATGTCACGTACGGAAGAAAGGGATAATTAGGCTAAGAGCAGATAGGGGTTCGGGACTAAATGACAAGGTGTCCATAAAACCTACACTAAGACAACGTAGGCACATAAAATGAAACTACATATAATATGAAGTGAATAATATTAATAGGTTTAATTATTCACTTTTATTCTGTTTTCTCTCTTTTCATATATATTTTTTACATATTCATACAATCTTCTATACCTGTTATGTGTATATATTCTTTTTATGAATTTATATATTTATATTTATATATATATATATATATATATATATATATGTATATGTATATATATATATATATATATATATATATATATATATATATATATATATATATATATTTATATATATTTCTATAGGTATTATTATGTTGGTATGCTTTTTATCTATGTATACATATATTTATATTATAGATTGTATACATATATATATTTCTTATCTCATTGGTTCAGTTTTTAATTGCGATACTAAATGTATTTTTATATGAAAGGAATTATTTATATGATAAACTGTATTTATGTTACTCAAATAATTTCTCTCTATTTCATTAGATTTAGTTTTATAGTTAATAATTAGGATATTTATTGTAAGAAGGCAATCATAATTAATATGTATTGGAATTGTATTTAATATATTTTTTAACTTGTTGAATGCACTATATTATCAGGTGTTAATGATTGGCTCTTTTGAATAAATTGTTTGATGATGTATAGTATTTAAGCATCACATGTTTTAGTAAAATAATATATGATCTGATGAAGCTACTTGTTAGCGAAAGCGCTTATCATTTGTAATAAATGGTTTGAATTTTTTGAGAGTCGAAAAGACTTGTTTGTGCTTTGCTTTTGCTCTTGTATTTTATTATATTCAACGATTCAGCGTCTTTCAAACAAGAGCATTAACCAGCGTGAGCAGCTGTCGTAAGCTATCTGTGAATACTAGAGGATTACCGCTCCTGGGGCTCTGTAAGAGTTCCACAAAATATAGGTGCCTTAAGACTAAGACACTAAGTCTAGAAACATAGGGGGAGTTCATGGCTAGGCCAATGAAAATCCTCAAAGATCAATAGCCTAGAAAGTATCTATGAACATCTAAATGGTAATTCCATAAGCATATGTAATGACACAGATAAAGGGTAAATTATTTAACAAATAAGAACACATATTTATAGATTAGTCTTATACTCACCTACCATACATTGCAATACACAGACATTTAAAAATACAGTTAACAGATTTTTTTACCTATTTTTATAGATAAAAGACTAACAGTGAAGCATTCAGTTTGTGGGATTCAAACTTTATTCATTAATATTAAAGTGACAGAGAGTTAAGGAGACATTTGTAGGCTGTACTATGAATGGATGGTAAATTTATGACCATTTTGTAACCCAATAAAACACTGGCATTTATAGATCTCTGGTTTACTTTTTCACATTGACAAGCAGCTCTTTCAGCATTAGAAAGTACACAGTCTTGTTTAATAGCTTGGAACAAGCATTTTTTGTCGTAATCAATGCGTTACAATAATTTCTGAAATTGATATAGATGTGGAATGTCATCTCCATCTAGACTAACTTGTGGGAATCAATCTTATCTTATGCAAAATTCATGTGACACAGTATACATTGCATGAAATTTCCTGCACTCATAAGTTAATGTGCAGTTTTCATCCAGATTATCTCATTCTTCATTTTACAACTATAAACAGTTATGTTATATATTACCACAATTATGCAATACACAGGTGGTATTATTTATTCATGTTTTTAATTCTAAACCATAAAATACTGCAGTGGTGGTGCTGCGGTAGCGTCGCTTCACAGTTAGATGTTGCCCATTCGATTCTCAGTTAGAGTGTCTTCTGTGTGGCGACATGCGTGAATGGGCATTCCTTCGTTGAAGGTTGTGCGTTAGACCCGGCAAGCCAGCATGTAAAAATCTACTGCCAATCATTAGCTGACCGTAGTTCTGCTGTGGCGACCCCTAACCGGGAAAAAGCCGAAAGACACAAACAAATTCTAAACCATGAAATCTTTCAATTTTCTCATTACAGGTCCTGGAAAAGAAAGCAAAGCTCAAGCTGCTGCAGCCTTTAATTTTGCCATTGAGTATTTTTTCTTGTGTTTCATTTCCTTTCCATGAAAGTGTTTATTTTGTCCATCTACTCATCAAGAGATTATCTTGATTCGGAAAATTATAGCCTAATTTAGGAACACATGGATGCAAAGTTACAAAAGACAGAAAAAGAATATCAAATTAAACTTCTAGTCGACTTTCAGTAATCTGAAGTGGATGCAGAAACTAGAGATGAGAAGGTCATGGAAAGACTGAAATATGTGCCGTTCCCAGCCACCCTATATATGGATTATTGTATATCCTATCTAAATCCTCTGCCTTTTTTCTAATCGACTCCCAGACTCATATTATTCTGACAGACCGAAATGTTTACTTTATATAGAAATTAGGAAGAACTTCAAAAATTGATCAGATACTCCAATGCAGTTGTGCACCAGAAACACACAGTTTTATTTTATAATATTAAAATGACAGAAACAATGTTCCCCATTGCACAGAGCTAATATTCAAAGCTATCACATTCTGAGACTTTTCAGTCATAGTTAATAATCTCATTCACCTAAATGAAAATCTTTTTGCACATGTTGAACGACAAATAGTCTCACAAATAAAACACAAATAATTAAGGTGGACGCATCCCTCTTAACCAAGAAGCCTGTCACTACTGCAGAACACCAGGGCTAGTTTCTCACTATACTCCTTTTTTCATATACATTTCAGATGTTAAGGCAAATTATGAAGGCTTCTGCCTGATGAAGTTTGCTAATGACTGTAAACCCTGTGCCATCATGAACTCTCCAGAAGACATAAAAAACATTCAGCAAAGACTGGCACAAAGAAATAGCTGGTGTCAAAACCATGATTTAAAAATAAAACAGCATAAATGTGTGCTTTGCAAAGCAAAATTTCCCTTGCAACTTTTACCTTAATATAATTGTCATGAATATTAATCCAATTCTGAGGAGCTAAAGAGTGTTCAGTTGTACAACATACATTGACTGCTGTGAGAAAGTGCTCATTTGCAACAATATAGAATGCAAATCCATGGAAGTAATCACGGTCCTTTACAATGCACTCAGGCATGTCATTGAATATAATGCTCCATAGGCATGTACCTGTGCAAAACATGTGACTCAGACTGACTATGGCATTTTCTAAAGAAGGAAATCAAGGGATGACGTCATAAGAGCTGCTGTGACGACCTCCAATCCCAGGCCTTCTTCTCAGTGTCCTAAGGGCTGCTAAGGGGAGGTCTCCACCGCATTTACATGGTGACCCCATCCTTTCAAACATCTAAATATCCACAAGTTAAACAGTGGTAGAAGTACCCACATTACAGACCACACTCTGTACTAAAAGTTAAATGAAAAATAAAGGAGGGGTACATATATCTCATACAGACTTCCACTTCCCTAGAACAACTTCTTCTGTAGGTGAAGTTAATCATGTCACATGATTAGTACCTGTATAACCTCAATGAATGGATTACAAACTGTACCCTTAATCTTAATGTATCACCCTTGCCCCTAATGTACATAGAGGATCATCTGAATAAAATACTCCACAGTTACAACTAGTCAAAGTGGACGTACAAGAGTTTTCAAACAATACTAAAGGATTATCTCACCTGGGGCTATGTTAGAGCTCCACAATATATAAGTGCCTTAAGACTAAGCTACTAAGGCTAGAAACACAGGGGGAGTTCATGGCTAGGCTGATGAAGATCCTCAAAGAACAATAGCCTAGTAAGTATCTTTGAACCTCTTTAGCTAAAATTCCATAAGCATATGTGATAACACAGATAAAGAGTAAAAAGTAAATGATTTACCAAAAAAGAGCACATATTTCTAGGTTAGTCTTATAGTCCTTTACCATACATTGCAATACACAGAGATTTAAAAATTCAGTTAACAGATTTTTTATCTATTTTTATAGATAAAAGGCTAACACTGAAGTATTCAGTTTGTGGGAGTCAAACGTTATCCATTCATATTAAACAGACAGACAGCTAAGGAGATGTTCTTAGGGTATACTATGTACTGATGATAAGTTTATGACCACTTTGTAACACACTAAAACAACTGCCTTTGTAAATCTGTGATTACTTTTTCACATTGACAAGTAGCTCTTTCAGAATTAGAATGTGCATAATCTTGTCTAATTGCTTATAACAAGCACTTTTTGCCATAATCAATGGGTTACAGAAAGTTCTGAAATTAATACAGATGTGGGATATCATCTCCATATAGACTAACTTGTGGGAATGAGTCTTATCTTACACAAATTTCATGTGACACAGTATACATTACAGGAAATGTCCTGCAGTCATACGTTATTGTGCTGTTTTCATTCAGATTATCTCATTCTTCATTTTAAGACTATAAGCTGTTATGTTATATATTACCAAGAATATACAGTACACAGGTGGTGTTATTCATTCATGTTTTCCATTTAAATGAAAAAATCCTTCTATTTTCTCATTACAGGTGCTGGAGAAGCCAGCAGGGCTGAAACTGCTGCAGCCTTTAATGTTGCCAGTGAGTATTTTTCTTGTGTTTCATTTCCTTGCCATGAAAGTGTCTATTAATTCCATTTTCTCATCAAGAGATTATATTGATTCACAAAATTATAGCCTAATCTAGGGACGCATGGTCACAAAGTTAAAAAAGGCATAAAAAGAGTATAACATGGAACTTCTATTCAACATTCAGTAATCTGCAGTGGATGCAGAAATTAGAGATGAGAAGATCATGTAAAGACTGAAATATGCACTGTTCCCAGCCACCCTATATATGGATTATTGTATATCCTATCCAAATCCTCTGCATTTTTTCTAATCGACTCCCAGACTCACATTATTCTGACAGACTGAAATGTTTACTTTACATAGAAATTAGGAAGAACTTCAAAAATTGATCAGATACTCTAATGCGGTCGTGCAGCAGAAACACACGGTCGTATTTTATAATATTAAAATGACAGGCAAAGTTCAAAGGACAAAACCACTACCGTAACAGGTACAAGCATGCAAAATCTGAAGGTAATGCTACTCAATGCTAGAAGTCTAATCCTCAAAATGCGCTCTCTTGAGGCACTCCTAAAAATGGAGAACATAGATAACTGTGCAGTAACTGTGACCTGGTTCAAGGCTCCAGAGAGCACCCCTGCAATACCAGGCTACAACTCTTACCACACTTTTCGGCCACCAAACCAGGACCGAAACAGTAAAGGTGGAGGAGTGTCAATATTCTCCAAGGATATTCACACCAACAGGCTAGTTGCCCAACACAATGCGTCTGAAATTCTCCAGGTGCAACTAACACTAAGTAAGACTGCAATCCAAATTGTAGCTTGCTACAGATCCCCCACCATACCCCAAGATTCTCACTACACCTTTCTAAACATACTGGAAAATATTAAGATAGAACCAAACACCCTAATACTGGGTGATTTTAACTACCCTGCCATTAACTGGGAAAACTACTCATGCACCAACACCTTTGTCCAACGGTTCTTGGAATTCATAAATTCCAATGCCCTGGAACAACTAATCCATAGTCCCACCAGGGGTTCTAATATCATAGACCTGGTCATTACCAACATGGGAAATCGATGCTCCACACCTATGGTCACCCCCTCATTAGTCAGGTCTGACCATAAGCTAATCACCCTTAGCATCCACATCCCACCCCCACCCCTCAGTAAGGAAACCTCCATAAAAAACTTCTCCAAAGCCAACTTCATGCTACTCAAGTCAGAAGTGACAAACTTCATGACACCCATGCAAATGGGAACTGAAAGTTCAACTGCTGAATCCTACACTAAGGCACTGTACGAGCACATCCACTCATGCATGAATCGTGCCATCCCAAATAGAACCAAGATGCTCTCACCCAAAAAAAAAGGAAGCCAATCTGGTGGTCCCCTGCAATAAACAAACTTTACAACAAAAGGAAGAAAATGTTGCAGAAAAGAGGAAGATCCCAGGATGCAAAAAATTCCCTCACCAGCCTCAGTAAGAAACTGAGATCCCTCATAAAATCCTCCAAAGCTAGTTACGAAAATAAAATTGCCAAAGATTCCAAAGACAACCACAAGGCATTCTATAACTATGTCAAGAATCTAAATGGCAATCCTCAGATCTGCTCTGAGCTAAAACAGAATGGCATTAATTATACTGATCCCAAGGATATTGCCAATATTCTGGCAGATCGATTCAGTGCCAACTTCACCCCCCCTCTCACCACCTAAATGGCCCATCTCAATACCAGAGATTGCCAAATTCAGGTAATAATGGCCACACAGGTAAAAAACGCACTCTCCAAATCTAAGAATACAGCATCCATGGGACCAGATGACATCCCGGGCTGTGTACTAAATGAACTACAATATGAAATGGCACCTCACCTAAGTGTTATGTTTAATCATAGCCTCAACTCAGGTTTTGTGCCCACTGAGTTGCTCAGAGCTACAGTTATTCCACTCCACAAGGGGTGATCCACCTTGGATCCCGGAAACTACCATCCCATCAGTCTGACAAGCCTTATCTGCAAGGCCGTGGAGTGTATTATCATGGAACTTATAAACAAAGACAGTGGCAACCTTCAAACACTGGACCCCACCCAGTTTGGGTTCATGAATGGCTGATCTTGTCTCCTGAACCTGATTGACTTCTTCAAATCAGTCTCCAGAGCCATGGACAAGGGTAAGGTGGTCCACACAGCCTATCTAGACCTTGCCAAGGCCTTTGACACCATCCCTCACTCTGGAATCATAGATAAACTTACTAAGCTGGGCATTAATCCCTACATCACCCAATGGATTGCTAACTGGCTTACTGATAGAACCCACACTGTAAAAGTAGCAAACTCCAAATCCAGCTCCAGACAAGTGACAAGTGGAGTACCTCAGGGTTCAGTCCTGGTACTGCTCCTGTTTGGCATCTACTTCTCTGAAGTACAGGCCAACACTAAGAGACTCTGGCTAACAAAGTTCGCAGATGACTACAAACTGGGAGCCACTATTGAATCCCCAAATGATGTGGATACTCTACAAAAGGGACTTACAGAAACAAATGCTTGGTGCCAGAGCCATGGGCTCAAGCTCAATGCCAAGAAATGTATAGTTATCCCCTTTGGGAAAAAACATGTATCCATTAATTACCATATAGGTGGCGGTACACTAAATACCGAAAGTGCGATAAGAGTCTTAGTGACACAGGTGGACAGTGGTCTCACCTTCGATAACCACATAGCCACAACAGTCAGGAAATCCTTCTACGTGGCACACCTCATCACTAAGGGCTTTTCATCCAGAAAAAAGGAGGTCATTGTCCCATGGTACTCATCCATCATTAGACCCATTATAGAATACAACGCCCGTTTGGTATGTACCTCTCAAGACATCTGCAACAACTGGAAAGGCCACAGAAATATCTTACTAAAAGAATCACAGGCCTAAAGCAGATGCCCTAACCTGACCGCCTTAAAAAACTCCAGCTATACTCTGTCGCATATCATCTACTCAGAGGCGATATCTGCTTAACATACAAGGCCATGTCAAACCCAGTGCTGTTGGACATGCTACACTTAAAGAAATCCCAATCCCTCAGAGCAACATGCTCCAGGGATCTAAACCTTGTCATCACAATAAACAAAACATGCTGGAGGATAGGTTCCTGACCCAGAGACTCCCCAGACTCTGGAATAGATTGCCCATACATGTCAAGCAGAGTGCCTCTTTGGCCCTCTTCAAAAGGAACCTTGACAACTGGATGGAAGAAATGAAATTCACCCCTGGGATCATGTCAGTCACCCTGCTAGACAGGGTTCCAGGGTAGTAAATATTGTGGAAAGAAATAGCCAGGGAATTGTTATGGCTAGGCTTGTATAGGTCCTAGGGCTGATAGCCTAGTACCAACCTATGAACCTATGACAGAAACAATGTCCCCATTCTGCAGATCTAATATTCAAAGATATCACATTCTGAGACTTTTCAGTCATAGTTAATAATCTCATTTATGTAGGTAATACAAAGGAAGCACTCCATGGCTGGCACAGCAAAGATGATTTATTAACTTTATGAACAAACTGGTTAGCGCTTTCACGTTCTAACAAAACGTTTCTTCAGACCTCAACAGATACATTCCCATGTTACATTTTTATACAAAATTAAATGCTCATTATCCTATTAGTGTGATAATTACATTATTTAAAGTGCAAGCAGTTGCAATATAATTAATTAAAACATTTATTCTAAACAGTAATCTAAAAACAATAAAATTCTTTTAACATATTGTTGAAAAAAACTAAAATCATTCATTTGTATACAATCAAGATATATAAAACCTTGTTAATATATGTATATATATATTGATATAGATATGTAAAATCTAAAACTCCAGATATGTTTATTATATACGATCAAAATGCATAAAACCTTGTTGATATATATATATATATATATATATATATATATATACACATTAATATAAATATATAAGGACTAAAACCATGGATATGTTTATTGAATCAATCATAGACTATAGAATATGTATTAGTATATGTGACATAATACATATTGTATATTATAATATAGATTAATAGAATACTTAAAATATGAATATATGTACTTTAAAATGAATAGATTATGTATATATGTATCCAAAAAAAAAAAAATAATATATATATATATATGTGTTTTTATAAATATTGTCTGTGTATATAAATAAAGGGGGGGGGTGTGTGTATATATGTGTGTACTTATATATGTCTTGTATACAAATGAAAGTGTTTGTATGTCTGTGAAAGTATATTATCTAAGATGTGTACATATATGTGTGGAGATGTTTCATGCTTATGGATCCCAAAATATTAGGAATCTAAAACAAAGATAATCCTAACAATATATTATGACATGATAGTTTCATAATAGAACCCTAATCATCGATTAATGAGAGTATGTATACAAAATTAATAATAATAATTGAGATAACAACTAGAGATGACCACAAAGGGGTTGTGTATAGGAACTATTTAAAACATAGAGAGTGGAGTTGATTATTTATAATGTTTAACATTTATGACATTGTGCTCAAGATGGGGTTATTCCCACAGAAAAGTGAAGTAAAATCAATGTTTGTATGGTCTGGTCAAGAGGAATTGTTTTAGTGAAATCTTATCATTCAAACCATGTCCTTTATTGGCCTGCAGTCTTATGATCCATTTATTTTCTCTCTCTTCTGTATAGTTCTTAATGTTGCCCAACCTATCTGTTTTCACTATCAACTCCAATGCCATAAACTTGAAGCTATGTCTAGTTCCTTCCATAATGACATGCTTCGCTAATGCATTATTCTCATTTTCTTTATTTATAGCGTAAATGTGTTCCCTAACTCTTTCTCTAAGGGTTCTGTTTGTTTTCCCTATATAAAATGACATACAACATTGACATTGCGCTATATATATAAGGTCCCTAGACTTACAGTCTGCATATTTGTCAAAGACAATTCTTTTCCCATTATCTGGATGGATGAATTCATTGCCATTCAACATGTAGCTGCATTGATTGCAGTGCCTGCATGCAAATGTTCCTTTCCTTTTTGAATGTAAGAAATCTTTTTTGCTGTCATTATTTTGTTCATAACAGAGTAACCTTTTTAAAGATTTCATGTTCTTATATGTAATATTAGGTCTATCACCTGCTATTTCTTTTATTCTATCATCTATCATTAGCATCTGCCAATTTTTATTTATTATTTCTCTTATTTAATTATTCTTGTTGGTGTAGGGTATAACCAATCTGGTTTGTGTAGTATTTCCTGTTTTATTTACTTTTTCTTTTTCTCTATTATCATATCTATGTAAATATGGCTTTCCTTTACTTTTTCTAAATTGGCTGTTTTCTAAGAAAACCTTCTCAGTACTAGTCCTATCATAACCTCTCCCTATAAAATTCTTTTTTAATATTTCCTGTTGTTCATCATGTCTTATTTCATCTGTCACCAACCTGGAAATCCGTAATGATTGATTTTTAACTATGTTGGAGAAAATATGTCTAGGATGCATGCAATCCTGATGTAATAGACTGTTTCTCCAGCAGTCCTTTCTATATAAATCTGTATCTATCTTTGCTCCTTTCTTCATGATGCGTACATCTAAGAAATCTATACCTTCAGTTGAAAAAGTATGTTGGAATCTTAAAAAGTCTGTTGTCCCATTCATGTATGTCACAAATTCATTTAACCTTTCTATTGTGTCATCCCAAGTGAGAAAAACATCGTCTACAAAATGCTTATAGAATTTTATATTTTCTGTGTATGGATTATTTCTTTGTATATACGTCTCTTCCCAGTATGCCATCACTAGATTTGCATATGAGTTGGCTACTGGTGTTCCCATCGCTGTACCCTTTTTTTGTAAATCGTATCTTCCATTATGTGTGAAGACATTATTCTCTAAAACTATTTCTAACAGCATCATATATCTCATTACCAAGTTACTTGGAATATTCTTTTGAATTAGTAATAATCTGACATATTCAATGCCTATGCTGTTGGGAATACACGTGAAAAGGGATGTCACATCCAATGTTACTAATATATCTCTTTCAATATTGCTGTTTCCATCTATATAATCTGCATAGTTATAAAGGAATTCTTCGGTATCCCTTATTATAGATTTAATATCAGTTAACATAGGTTTCAACTGTTTCTCTAAATAAATCAAAAGAGGCTCCATTGCCCATCCCTTTCCAGAGACTATTGGTCTTAAAGGGGGGTCATATAGATTTTTATGTACTTTAGGTAGCCCTCTATATGTTGGTATAAGTGGTTCTTTAACCAGAAAGTAAATGTATAAGTCATTGTCAGTTATATTACAAAGTAACATATCATATAACATCTCTTGTAAATTTCTGATCACTCTATTTAGAGATATATTATTTAAAATCTCAAAGGTACCAGTTTCATCTAATAACTCCCCCATTTTCATCATATACATACATTTGTCCATTATCACCACAGAACCACCCTTGTCCGCTTGTCTAATGATGATATCATTATTCAATTGTAATTTCTTTATTGCTTCATTTTCACCATTATTTAAATTATAATATTCTAGTCTTTCATTTTTAGTATAATATTCAATCAATTCACTTTCACATGTTTTCTCAAAAGCTTCTATTATGGGATTTGATTGTGGTATAAATGTGGATTTTTTTTTAAAACCATTTTCACAAGAATTGACATCATTAACGTTGTTAGCTAGTAAAAGTCTTAAATTCAAATTTCTTGTAAATAATTTTACATCTACTATAACATCAGTGACATCCGCATATTTGGATGGTATAAAGGATAGGGCTTTGTTTAACAGAGAGCTCTCAGCCTCGCTTAAGACATACCTTGAAATGTTAATAATCAGTCCCTCTGTATTGGACGAAGTATCTTCCTTTGGAACTCGTGTATTTCCTCTGAGTTTTTCCGTTTTTTCGTTGTTTTCTTTGTTGGCCAAACTCTCCGTTCCATGTGCTTTATGGGATACGGAAAAGAATGATCCCCTTCTAGTTCAAATAGGGTGTCCTCTTGAAAAAGTACACATCCATTGTTAATGCCTTTCTTCTTACTGGTTCCATTGGTGGCGTCTCGCTGGGCAGCGTTCATCGTTGCATTAGTCCCTTTGCAGTAATCCGCTGTTGTAGGTTGGTTATCGCTATAATTTTCACTTAATGGCTCCCTCCGGTCAGTATTCACCTCCCCTTCGGTCGCATGGATAATAGCCGTTTCCTGTCTTGATCTGGAATTCGTGCGTTCCTCACTATTCAATACGTGATTGTGTGATGTCAAGTCGTCAGGAACTCTAACTGAAGGCGTTGTCAAATCATCTTGGTGCAATAGAGAGTGCGCAGTACTTTGTGAAGTTACCTCTGCATATGATCCCCGAAATTGCATACCCTTTTTATAGTTCATGTTGGGTGGTTTGTTATTATTATCAACATTATTGGTATCATATTTAATAAAATCCTTCGGCCAAGAAAAGACCTGTCCCTTTTTGAAATCGTTGTAATCTCTTTCCAATTTCTTTTTCTTATCCTGTAATAGTTTATTGTCCAATAAGGATAAAGTAGTAGTCAAATCCTTATGAAAAATTACCATTTCATCATGTTCCAAAAGATTTTTCAGTTTACTTTCCAGCATACATATGTCTTGGCTTAACAAATCTTCTATTAACTGGTATTGTTCAATTAATAATTTTATATAGCCATAACTTGTTTCCATGTTAAGTCTCTGCCATTTAATCAAAAGTTCCGGGTATGTATTGCCGAACGTCGGCATTTTCAAAACCCGCAAACCTCTTGGAATTACCTTAAAGCAGAGGCACGCTTCCATGTGTTGCCTTTGCCATTGCGTGCGAACAAACTGGTTAGCGCTTTCACGTTCTACACCCCCCCTTTATTTATATACACAGACAATATTTATAGAAACACACATATATATATATATATATATATATATATATATATATATATATATATATATATATTTTGGATACATATATACATAATCTATTCATTTTAAACTACATATAATCATATTTTAAGTATTCTATTAATCTATATTATAATATACAATATGTATTATGTCACATATACTAATACATATTCTATAGTCTATGATTGATTCAATAAACATATCCATGGTTTTAGTCCTTATATATTTGTATTAATGTGTATATATATATATATATATATATATATATATATATATATATATATATATATATATATCAATAAGGTTTTATGCATTTTGATCGTATACAATAAACATATCAGGAGTTTTAGATTTTACATATCAATATATATATATATATATATATATATATATATATATATATATATATATACATATATTAACAAGGTTTTATATATCTTGATTGTATACAAATGAATGATTTTAGGTTTTTTCAACAATATGTTAAAAGAATTTTATTGTTTTTAGATTACTGTTTAGAATAAATGTTTTAATTAATTATATAGCAACTGCTTGCACTTTAAATAATGTAATTATCACACTAATAGGATAATGAGCATTTAATTTTGTATAAAAATGTAATATGGGAGTGTGTCTGTTGAGGTCTGAAGAAACGTTTTGTTAGAACGTGAAAGCGCTAACCAGTTTGTTCGTAAAGTTAATAAATCATCTTTGCTGTGCCAGCCGTGGAGTGCTTCCTTTGTATTACCTACATTTATCGGCATATTTTTCTTGGGGAGCACTTTACCTGAAACCATTTGTTTTCTTTTCCAATATTGTGTCTTTTTTGTGGAATTGGGACATGGCAACTGGTACAATGGAAAACGTTGATCAATTATTGGTGAATACGGAGATTTCTCCATCTATTTTCATCAAAATGCTAACTTTGGACAATAATCCACTACTTAAATTAACCAAAGATGACTTAACGGCTGAAGGAGCCAAACAGAGAAACATCCCGCGTAATATGGAGGTACTCCAGTTAACCAGGAAACTGGAGAACAGTTTCCATAAGTTAAAAAGCACGCAATGGCAAAGGCAACACATGGAAGCGTGCCTCTGCTTTAAGGTAATTCCAAGAGGTTTGCGGGTTTTGAAAATGCCGATGTTCGGCAATACATACCCGGAACTTTTGATTAAATGGCAGAGACTTAACATGGAAACAAGTTATGGCTATATAAAATTATTAATTGAACAATACCAGTTAATAGAAGATTCGTTAAGCCAAGACATATGTATGCTGGAAAGTAAACTGAAAAATCTTTTGGAACATGATGAAATGGTAATTTTTCATAAGGATTTGACTACTACTTTATCCTTATTGGACAATAAACTATTACAGGATAAGAAAAAGAAATTGGAAAGAGATTACAACGATTTCAAAAAGGGACAGGTCTTTTCTTGGCCGAAGGATTTTATTAAATATGATACCAATAATGTTTATAATAATAACAAACCACCCAACATGAACTATAAAAAGGGTATGCAATTTCGGGGATCATATGCAGAGGTAACTTTACAAAGTACTGCGCACTCTCTATTGAACCAAGATGATTTGACAACGCCTTCAGTTAGAGTTCCTGATGACTTGACGTCACACAATCACGTATTGAATGGTGAGGAACGCACGAATTCCAGATCAAGACAGGAAATGTCTATTATCCATGCGACCGAAGGGGAGGTGAATACTGACCGGAGGGAGCCATTAAGTGAAAATTATAGTGATAACCAACCTACAACAGCGGATTACTGTGAAGGGACTAATGCAACGATGAACGCTGCCCAGCGAGACGCCACCAATGGAACCAGTAAGAAGAAAGGCATTAACAATGGATGTGTACTTTTTCAAGAGGACACCCTATTTGAACTAGAAGGGGATCATTCTTTTCCGTATCCCATAAAGCACATGGAACGGAGAGTTTGGCCAACAACGAAAACAATGAAAAAACGGAAAAACTCAGAGGAAATACACAAGTTCCAAAGGAAGATACTTCGTCCAATACAGAGGGACTGATTATTAACATTTCAAGGTATGTCAAGCGAGGCTGAGAGCTCTCTGTTAAACAAAGGCCTATCCTTTATACCATCCAAATATGCGGATGTCACTGATGTTATAGTAGATGTAAAATTATTTACAAGAAATTTGAATTTAAGACTTTTACTAGCTAACAACGTTAATAATGTCAATTCTTGTGAAAATGGTTTTAAAAAACAATCCACATTTATACCACAATCAAATCCCATAATTGAAGCTTTTGAGAAAACATGTGAAAGTGAATTGATTGAATATTATACTAAAAATGAAAGACTAGAATATTATAATTTAAATAATGGTGAAAATGAAGCAATAAAGAAATTACAATTGAATAATGATATCATCATTAGACAAGCGGACAAGGGTGGTTCTGTGGTGATAATGGACAAATGTATGTATATGATGAAAATGGGGGAGTTATTAGATGAAACTGGTACCTATGAGATTTTAAATAATATATTTCTAAATAGAGTGATCAGAAATATACAAGAGATGTTATATGATATGTTACTTTGTAATATAATTGACAATGACTTATACATTTACTTTCTGGTTAAAGAACCACTTATACCAACATACAGAGGGCTACCTAAAGTACATAAAAATCTATATGACCCCCCTTTAAGACCAATAGTCTCTGGAAAGGGATGGGCAACGGAGCCTCTTTCGATTTATTTAGAGAAACAGTTGAAACCTATGTTAACTGATATTAAATCTATAATAAGGGATACTGAAGAATTCCTTTATAACTATGCAGATTATATAGATGGAAACAGCAATATTGAAAGAGATATATTAGTAACATTGGATGTGACATCCCTTTTCACGTGTATTCCCAACAGCATAGGCATTGAATATGTCAGATTATTACTAATTCAAAAGAATATTCCAAGTAACTTGGTAATGAGATATATGATGCTGTTAGAAATAGTTTTAGAGAATAATGTCTTCACACATAATGGAAGATACTATTTACAAAAAAGGGTACAGTGATAGGAACACCAGTAGCCAACTCATATGCAAATCTAGTGATGGCATACTGGGAAGAGACATATATACAAAGAAATAATCCATACACAGAGAATATAAAATTCTATAAGCGTTTTGTAGACGATGTTTTTCTCATTTGGGATGACACAATAGAAAGGTTAAATGAATTTGTGACATACATCAATGGGACAACAGACTTTTTAAGATTCCAACATACTTTTTCAACTGAAGGTATAGATTTCTTAGATGTACGCATCATGAAGAAAGGAGCAAAGATAGATACAGATTTATATAGAAAGGAATGCTGGAGAAACAGTCTATTACATCAGGATAGCATGCATCCTAGACATATTTTCTCCAACATAGTTAAAAATCAATCATTACGGATTTCCAGGTTGGTGACAGATGAAATAAGACATGATGAACAACAGTAAAGATCAAAAGAGAATTTTATGGGGAGAGGGTATGATAGGACTAGTACTGAGAAGGTTTTCTTAAAAACAGCCAATTTAGAAAAAGTAAAGGAAAGCCATATTTACATAGACATGATAGTAGAGAAAAAGAAAAAGTAAATAAAACAGGAAATACTACACAAACCAGATTGGTTATACCCTACACCAACAAGAATAATAAAATAAGAGAAATAATAAATAAAAATTGGCAGATGCTAATGATAGATGATAGAATAAAAGAAATAGCAGGTGATAGACCTAATATTACATATAAGAACATGAAATCTTTAAAAAGGTTACTCTGTTATGAACAAAATAATGACAGCAAAAAAGATTTCTTACATTCGAAAAGGAAAGGAACATTTACATGCAGGCACTGCAATCAATGCAGCTACATGTTGAATGGCAATGAATTCATCCATCCAGATAATGGGAAAAGAATTGTCTTTGACAAATATGCAGACTGTAAGTCTAGGGACCTTATATATATAGCGCAATGTCAATGTTGTATGTCATTTTATATAGGGAAAACAAACAGAACCCTTAGAGAAAGAGTTAGGGAACACATTTACGCTATAAATAAAGAAAATGAGAATAATGCGTTAGCGAAGCATGTCATTATGGAAGGAACTAGACATAGCTTCAAGTTTATGGCATTGGAGTTGATAGTGAAAACAGATAGGTTGGGCAACATTAAGAACTATACAGAAGAGAGAGAAAATAAATGGATCATAAGACTGCAGGCCAATAAAGGACATGGTTTGAATGATAAGATTTCACTAAAACCATTCCTCTTGGCCAGACCATACAAACATTGATTTTACTTCACTTTTCTGTGGGAATAACCACATCTTGAGCACAATGTCATAAATGTTAAACATTATAAATAATCAACTCCACTCTCTATGTTTTAAATAGTGCCTATACACAACACCTTTGTGGTCATCTCTAGTTGTTATCTCAATTATTATTATTAATCTTGTATACATACTCTCATTAATCGATGATTAGGGTTCTATTATGAAACTATCATGTCATAATATATTGTTAGGATTATCTTTGTTTTAGATTCCTAATATTTTGGGATCCATAAGCATGAAACATCTCCACACATATATGTACACATCTTAGATAATATACTTTCACAGACATACAAACACTTTCATTTGTATACAAGACATATATAAGTACACACATATATACATACACACCCCCCTTTATTTATATACACAGACAATATTTATAGAAACACACACATGTATATATATATATATATATATATATATATATATATATATATATTTTTTTTTTTTTTGATACATATATACATAATCTATTCATTTTAAAGTACATATATTCATATTTTAAGTATTCTATTAATCTATATTATAATTTACAATATGTATTATGTCACATATACTAATTCATATTCTATAGTCTATAATTGATTCAATAAACATATCCATGGTTTTAGTCCTTATATATTTATATTAATGTGTATATATATATATATATATATATATATATATATATATATCAACAATGTTTTATGCATTTTGATCGTATACAATAAACATATCTGGAGTTTTAGATTTTACATATCTATATCAATATATATATACATATATTAACAAGGTTTTATATATCTTGATTGTATAGAAATGAATGATTTTAGGTTTTTTCAACAATATGTTAAAATAATTTTATTGTTTTTAGATTACTGTTTAGAATAAATGTTTTAATTAATTATATAGCAACTGCTTGCACTTTAAATAATGTAATTATCACACTAATAGGATAATGAGCATTTAATTTTGTATAAAAATGTAACATGGGAGTGTGTCTGTTGAGGTCTGAAGAAACGTTTTGTTAGAACGTGAAAGCGCTAACCAGTTTGTTCATAAAGTTAATAAATCATCTTTGCTGTGCCAGCCATGGAGTACTTCCTTTGTATTACCTTCATTTATCTGCATATTTTTCTTGGGGAGCACTTTACCTGAAACCACTTGTTTTCTTTTCCAATAATCTCATTTAGCTAAATGAAAATCCTTTTTGAACATCTTGAATGACAAATAGTCTCACAAATAAAACACAAGTTATTAAGGTGGATGCATCCCTTTCACCCAAGAAGCCTGTCACTACTGCAGAACACCAGGGCTTGTTCCTCACTATGCTCCTTTTTTCATATACATCTCAGATGTTACGGCAAATTATGAAGGCTTCTGCCTGATGAAGTTTGCTAATGACTGTAAATCCTGAGCCATTATGAACACTCCAGAAGACATAAAAACCATTCAGCAAAGACTGGCACAAATAAATAGCTGATGTCAAAACCACGGTTTAAAAATAAAACAGCATGAATGTATGCTTTGCACAGCAAAATTTCCCTCTCAACTTTTACCTTAACAAAACGTTCGCGAATGTTAACCCAATTCTGAGGAGCCAAAAATTCTTCAATTTTTCAACATACATTGACTGCTGTGAGAAAGTGCTTATTTTCGACAGTATAGAATGCAAATCCAGGGAAGCAATCATATGTCCTTTACAATGCACTCAGGCCAGTCTATGAATATAATGCTCTATAGGCATGTACCTGTCCTAATCATCTGACTCAGACTGCCTGACCATTGCATTTTCTAAAGATGAAAATCAAGGAATTAAATTATAAGAGATGCTGAGATTGCCTCAAATCCAAGTCCTTTTTCACAGTGTCATAATGGCTGCTATGGGGAGGTCTCCACCTCATTTACATTGTGATCCCATCCTTTCAAACCTTCTAAATATCCACAAGTTAAACAGTGGTAGAAGTACCCACTTTAGAGACCACAATCTCTACTGCATGTTAAATGGGAACTAAAGGAGGGGTACATATGTCTCCTACAGAGTTCGACTACCCTAGAACAACTTCTTCTCAGGGTGAAGATAAGCATTTCACTTAATTTTGACATATATAGATGAATGGATTAGAAATTCTACCCTTAATCTCTATTTGTCACGCTTGCCCCTAGTGTTACAGAGAATCATCTAAATAAAATACTCCACAGTTATGATTATCAAAGTGGACGCACATGGGTTTTCACACAATAGTAAGGATTATCTCATCTGGGGCTATGCAAGAGTTCCAGACAATATGGGTGCCTTAAGTCTAAGCTACTAAGGCTAGAAACACAGAGGGAATTCATGGCTAGGCTGATGAAGATCCTCAAAGATCAATAGCCTAGTAAGTGTCTTAATAGCCTAGTAGGTGTCCTAAAGGCTGCTAAGGGGGGTCACCACCTCTTATACATGGTGACTCCATCCTTTTAGACTTTCTAAATACCCACAAGTTAAACTGTGGCTGAAGTATCTACTTTAGAGACTACAATCTGTACTACAAGTTAAATGGAAAATAAAGGAGGGATACATATGTGTCATGCAGAATTCCACTTGCCTCAAACAACTTCTTCTCTAGGTGAGTTAACCATGTCACTTAATTAGTGCATATATAACCTCAATGAATGAATTAGAAACCGTACCCTTAATTTTGATTTATCACCCTTGCCCCTAATGGACATAGAGAATTGTGTAAATAAAATACTCCACAGTTAGGGTTATTTAAAGTGAGTGTACAAGGGTTTTCATACAGTATTAAAGGATTATCTTACCTGGGGTATGCAAGAGTTCCAGAAAATATGGATGCCTTAAGACTAAGCCACTAAGGCTAGAAACACAGAGGGAGTTCATGGCTAGGCTGATGAAGATCCTCAAAGAACAATAGCCTAGTAAGTATCTATGAACTAAGCATATGTAATAACATATGTAATAACACCGATAAAGAGTAAATGATTTACCAGAAAAGAGCACATATTTCTAGATTAGTCTTATAGTCACATACCATACATTGCAATACACAGACAATTTTATCTGTTTTTATACTAGTCATAAGACTGACACTGAAACATTCAGTTGGTGAGAGTCAGACTTCGTCCATTCACATTAAACAGGCAGACAGTTAATGAGACATTCTTAAGCTGCACAATGTACTGATAAGTTTATGAACATTTTATAACACACTAAGATAACTGCATTTGTAAATCTCTGATTTGTTCTTTCACATTGACAAGTAGCTCTTATAGTAATAGAATATTAGGTGGAATTCAAAACTGAATCTTTCCCATGCATTATCTTATCTGTAATAAAAAAAAAACAATAAGCTCATGAAGTAGCATTGTATTTACTTTCTAGTATCTCATTTTAGTATCTTTCTGTCTTTCCCTTGCAAGCTGATATAGTTTCTTTGAGCCATCTACTGAGTTACTTTCCAGAAGTTTCTAGAATACCTCTGATGCCTTATTTGCTATTGCAACTCCTCTCTTAACCTCTTTGTTAGCTAACCAGCATTCCTTCCTAGCCTGGTCTGTCTTTTCTATCTTACACTTCTTCCTGCACTCCTTCTTTTTTTGATTTCTTCCTGGACTTTTGCATTCCATCACTTTCCTTCCTTATGTACCTTGTTTCCATGCCTTGCTTGGCCACATGTCTGTTCTGAGTCCTCACACATACTATTTTGAGGTGCTGCCATTCTTCTTCACCTCCATCTATTTCCTCCTCTTCTTGAAGTTCTAGATCCCTGGTTAATTCCTTGAAATGCTGTGCTCTCTCTCCAGTCTACTTTCAGGTCTTCAGGCTCTCTGTTGACCTTATATGCCAAATGATGTTTTTTGCTTTGGTTCATAGGTTCATAGGTTCATAGGTTGGTACTAGGCTATCAGCCCTAGGGCCTATACAAGCCTAGCCATAACAATTCCCTGGCTATTTCTTCCCACATTATTTACTTTCCTGGACCCCTGTCTAGCAGGGCGACTGACGTGATCCCTGGGGTGAATTTCCTTTCTCCCATCCAATCGTCAAGGTTCCTCTTGAAGAGGTCCAAAGAGGCACTCTGCTTGACATGTATGGGCAATCTATTCCAGAGTCTTGGGAGTCTCTGGGTCAGGAACCTATCCCTCCAGCATGTTTTATTTATTGTGATGACAGGGTTTAGATCCCTGGATCGTGTAGCTCTGAGGGATTGGGATTTCTTTAAGTGTAGCATGTCCAACAGCTCTGGGTTTGACATGGCCTTGTATGTTAAGCAGAGATCGCCTCTGAGTAGATGATATGCGACAGAGTATAGCTGGAGTTTTTTAAGGCGGTCAGTGTAGGGCATCTGCTTTAGGCCTGTGATTCTTTTAGTGAGGTATTTCTGAGGCCTTTCCAGTTGTTGCAGATGTCTTGAGAGGTACATACCAAATGGGGCGTTGTATTCTATAATGGGTCTAATGAGGAATGAGTACAGTGGGACAATGACCTCCTTTTTTCTGGATGAAAAGCCCTTCGTGATGAGGTGTGCCACATAGAAAGATTTCCTTACTGTTGTGGCGATGTGGTTATCGAAGGTGAGACCACTGTCCACCTGTGTTCCTAAGTCTCTTATCACACTTTCTGTGTTTAGTGTACTGCCACCTATATGGTAATTCATGGATACATGTTTTTTCCCAAAGGGGATAACAATACATTTCTTGGCATTGAGCTTGAGCCCATGGCTCTGGCACCAAGCATCTGTTTCTGTAAGGCCCTTTTGTAGAGTATCCACATCATTTGGGATTCAATAATGGCTCCCAGTTTGCAGTCATCTGCAAACTTTGTTAGCCAGAGTCCCTTAGTGTTGACCTGTACTTCAGAGAAGTAGATGCCAAACAAGAGCGGCCCCAGGACTGAACCCTGAGGTACTCCACTTGTCACTTGTCTGGAGCTGGATTTGGAGTCGGCTACTTTTACAGTGTGGGTTCTATCAGTAAGCCATTTAGCAACCCATTGGGTGACATAGGGATTAATGCCCAACTTGGTAAGTTTATCTATGATTCCAGAGTGGGGGATGGTATCAAAGACCTTGGCAAGGTCTAGATAGGCTGTGTGGACCACCTTACCCTTGTCCATGGCTCTGGAGACTGATTCAAAGAAGTCAATCAGGTTCAGGAGACAAGATCGGCCCTTCACAAACCCAAACTTGGTGGGGTCCAGTGTTTGAAGGTTGCTAATGTCTTTGTTTATAAGTTCCATGATAATACGCTCCATGGCCTTGCAGATAAGGCTTGTCAGACTGATGGGACGGTAGTTTCCGGGATCCAAGGTGGATCCCCCATTGTGGATTGGGATAACTGTAGCTCTGTTTTGCTGGAGATGACTTCTCAATCACTGATTCTATGCCACTTCACTTTCTTTATTAGGACGAAGTCTACTTGAGTTCATTTTGGCTACTTTTGTATGTGATAGGTTCATAGGTTCATAGGTTCATAGGTGTGTACTAGGCTAACAGCCCTGGAGCCTATATATGCCTAGCCCAAGAAGATTCCTTGCATCATGCCACCCAAAGTTAGTTCCCAGTGCCCCTGTCAAGCAAGGCCACTAAAGTGATCCCCGGGGTGAACTCCCTATTGCCCAGCCACTCGTCAAGATTTCTCTTAAAGAGGGCCAGTGAAGTGCTCTTCTTGACGTGAATGAGAAGTTTGTTCCAGAGTATAGGAAGTCTCTGGGTTAGGAACCTGTCCCTCCAGCATGTTCTATTTATTGTGGTAATGAGGGTAAGGTCCCTGGAGCATGTGCCATGGAGGGATATTCTTTAGGTGTAGCATATCTAGCAGCTCTAGGTCAGACATGGCTTTGTAGGTCAAGCAGAGATCGCCTCTAAGTAGGTGGTAAGAGACAGAGTATAGCTGGAGTGTTTTGAGTCTGTCCATATAGGGCATGTGTCTAAGGCCTAAGATCCTCTTAATGATGTATTTTTGTGGCTTTTCCAGTTGTTGTAGGTGTCTAGTGAGGTACATACCAAATGGGGCGTTGTATTCTATAATAGGTCTAATGAGGGATGAGTAGAGAGGGATTATGACCTCTTTCTTCCTGGACGATGGTGGTGATTTTAAGAGGGAAAAACTCAGCATGTTTTTCAGAGGTGGGAGGACCCCCACAGACACATGTTGAGAACATGCAACTCCTAATAGGCATTGGTTAGAGATCAAGTTTGAATCTTGTACCTTCTGCATGGGAGGTGAAAACCTTATTTATTATGCCAATTGAACTCATGATGAGCATACATCACAAAGAATCCAACACTGTAAAGCAATCACATGACCTGCCATGATGTATTAGTCATCACTGCTCAGTATCCATGCTGTGCTGCAGAGACACTAGATCAGCAGTACAGTAATCCATAATGAAACAAGGTCTACTGTGGTCAACTTTAGTCACTTTTCCAGATAATATTTTTTATGTTGTTTTTCTTTTCTTTATTTTGTTATGTAAAATACTTGATCAGAGAACACTTATCTATGTGTAATAAATAATAGTGCACTAAACCTCTTATATCCAAACACTGCCCAGGTTTATACTGCCTTCATGACATATTAAGAACCACATGCAGGGGGTAGTCACAAGGCTAGTAGGAGACCCTTAGCAGTGATGAGTAAGTGAATGGTGCTGACACACCCATGTTTGTGATGACAGGGCAGATGTGAGGGGTTTGCTCTACTAAGAATCTGCCACCTTCACAAGAAAAAGTCAAGCCTGCACATGTCTGTTTGAACACCAACAATCCCTGTCCCAAATCTGTAGTAAAGCTGAATTAAATTTTAAGTTAAGATATGCAGTAATAAATGATAAGGGGTGCTGAAGAAACTCGTTAGTTAATATGTTGCTCTTTTGTTATATACATTACTAATGGTCTTCATCTTTCCTCCGATTTCCCTACATAACGTGTGCTTATTTTGGTTTCATTATATACACTATCAGTGGTCTTTATCTTTCTTCAGATTTTCCTACTTAACACATGCTTATTTTGGTATTACAGACAAAGTCTCTTTCTAGCTCTAAAGGCATTCTGAAATGCTATAATATATGAGTTAACTTTCCTTTACAGATCATTATTCACATTAAAAAGTTCACAATAAAGATTTTATGGCACCAAAGGTGATCTTAATCACAATTTGTTGTCACGTCTTTGACTCCAAATCTTTGAAAGGTGATGACCACTTTACTATCTTACCCTGAATAAATTATATTACTGAGCAATATTACCTGACTTATAGTTAAAGCTCCAAGAAATGTCTATAACTGGATGTTTATCACGCATAGTATCATCTGAGCTTTACAAGAGTTAAGAAATCTTTTCTGATTCTTTGCTTATTTTAAGAAAATAAAACCTTCATTACCTATTAGGAACAGTCCCTCAATATGCCAACTCTCAAAGAATTCATCACTTCTCACTTCCCAAAAAAGGAAATGAGGCTACCCCAGCACATACTCTCTGGCTAAAACACCCTGCGGTGTGTCCCACAACTTTTAGTCTATTCATTTCCACATGCCTGGTATTGTATGTCATGCAAAATACATGTTAACATGTGCTACAAGACAGCAAGTTTATTCCATGACTACAGTGTACTCAGCAGTCAATCACACTCTCCCTTTGAAGGTTATGGCAAGCTTAGGGAAAAAATCCATCACTCCTTAAAATGTCCAATGGCTAACCTATCTTTAGGCTAGTGCATATAAAATTGGCTCAGTGATCTCATTGTTAAGACCACATTTACTCCCTGTTATACAACAACAACAAAAAAAAAACATTATTTTACCAGTTATGACACCATAAAAGTAAAAATTTTCTATCAATGAGTTATACAGCTGAGGGCAATAAAAAAGAACAACAGAAAAATTCCATTCTGATGTCCTGTTTTAATATATCAAGGGAAGACAGGGATGCCAAATCCAGCCAGTCCTTTAGAAGGTAGAAGCATAGGCTTCAAGCCCTACAAAACAGTATTTCTCTAAAAATCGTTCGAAATCAAAAACAACCAGCAAATTCCCATTAATCTACCTCTTTAACTTGTCTTATGACACCCAGAAAATAGCCACTGCTGACAAAAAACAATCTTTGCAACTTCCAAGAACACCAGAAACTCATGATATGTAACATTAAAGATGGCTATTTGCAGGTTGGGAATGATTGTTACCTTCTTTAACATCAACATCCTCACCACTGACAGTTTATGATGTACCACTTTCTTGCTAACTGTGAGACTTAGAATGGAGAGAGCAAACCTGATAAGTAGGGTAAATTTTGAAAAGAAGTTGGGAGATTTTTCCTCCCCTAAAATGCAAAATAAAGCTATGTTTCTTCTTTGTTCAACTATGATTCCCTTTGGGGGTGAGCAGACACATTTGTGTTTTTCATATCACAGACTTGATGTCAGAATAACAGTATCTTCATAACTCAATCCGCAGGCTATTATGCAAATTTGGTTAGACCCTCAAAGAAGATTTTCTAAATATTCTAATGCAGCCTGAAAGTAGGCAGACAAACTTAGAGCCCTAACATGTTGTGGTACCTCCAATAGGTGCCATTAAGTAGCCATCCACTAATTCCTGGAGACTCTTTTCTCATTATTAAGCCTATTTTAACAACTCAGCAGAGCCATCTGGAGCAAGCTTACATATTCTTCCAAGTCAGTTGACATTTCTGACTTACCAACCTACCCTGGCACTCAGATTAACTGCTAACAAAAATGGGCGCAGGTGCAGGAGATCCAAGCAATCAGTGCCCATTAACCATAGATGAACTTTTATAACCAAGGTACGCTAATGTGGCCACTAATCATATTGCAAAATATTTCTCCCCCACCACTGAATTAGAATTTTAAGGGAGGAGCAGATAATACTGAAACCAAATATAACATATTTGGTAAAAGAAATATCTTGACATCTAAAATCTGCTGCTGCTCAAAAACCAAAGCAAATTTAGTGCAAGATTGAAACTGAACGATATGATTATACTCTTATATGAAAGTAATCCATATAGTTCAAAACATCCATCTTAATAACCTGCAGATCAGACAAAATCAGACAAATGTGAGCTTTGTTTAATGTCTTATTCAAAGTACTGAATGTTAGGAGTACAGCCCCTCATATATATGACACATTAGTGCTTGTTCATTGTTTCAAAGTACTGAATGTTAGGAGTACAGCCCCTCACATATATGACACATTAGTGCTTGTTCATTGTTTCAAAGTACTGAATGTTAGGAGTACAGCCCCTCACATATATGACACATTAGTGCTTGTTCATTGTTTCAAAGTACTGAATGTTAGGAGTACAGCCCCTCACATATATGACACATTAGTGCTTGTTCATTGTTTCAAAGTACTGAATGTTAGGAGTACAGCCCCTCACATATATGACACATTAGTGCTTGTTCATTGTTTCAAAGTACTGAATGTTAGGAGTACAGCCCCTCACATATATGACACATTAGTGCTTGTTCATTGTTTCAAAGTACTGAATGTTAGGAGTACAGCCCCTCACATATATGACACATTAGTGCTTGTTCATTGTTTCAAAGTACTGAATGTTAGGAGTACAGCCCCTCACATATATGATACATTAGTACTGAATGTTAGGAGTACAGCCCCTCACATATATGATACATTAGTACTGAATGTTAGGAGTACAGCCCCTCACATATATGATACATTATTACTGAATGTTAGGAGTACAGCCTCACATATATGATACATTAGTACTGAATGTTAGGAGTACAGCCCCTCACATATATGATACATTAGTACTGAATGTTAGGAGTACAGCCCCTCACATATATGGTACATTAGTACTGAATGTTAGGAGTACAGCCCCTCACATATATGATACATTAGTACTGAATGTTAGGAGTACAGCCCCTCACATATATGATACATTAGTACTGAATGTTAGGAGTACAGCCCCTCACATATATGATACATTAGTGCTGAATGTTAGGAGTACAGCCCCTCACATATATGATACATTAGTACTGAATGTTAGGAGTACAGCCCCTCACATATATGATACATTAGTACTGAATGTTAGGAGTACAGCCCTCACATATATGATACATTAGTACTGAATGTTAGGAGTACAGCCCCTCACATATATGATACATTAGTACTGAATGTTAGGAGTACAGCCCCTCACATATATGACACATTAGTACTGAATGTTAGGAGTACAGCCCCTCACATATATGACACATTAGTACTGAATGTTAGGAGTACAGCCCCTCACATATATGATACATTAGTACTGAATGTTAGGAGTACAGCCCCTCACATATATGACACATTAGTACTGAATGTTAGGAGTACAGCCCTCACATATATGACACATTAGTACTGAATGTTAGAGTACAGCCCCTCACATATATGATACATTAGTGCTGAATGTTAGAGTACAGCCCCTCACATATATGATACATTAGTACTGAATGTTAGGAGTACAGCCCCTCACATATATGATACATTAGTACTGAATGTTTGGAGTACAGCCCCTCACATATATGACACATTAGTGCTTGTTCGTTGTTTCTTTCTGTTATCTTCTTGTCTAACTTGATGATGATAAGGGGTGTGTTTTGGGCTATCAGTTCCCTTCTGGCCTACTAAAAATATAGACTTTGTACCTGTTATTTCTCATGCTGCCAGATTCAAGTGGTCATTTTATGACCCCAACATGGAGCACTCAGTCTTGCATTGTTCTTACAACTGTTTTTGGTCACCTCCACCATCTTTCATCGGCCATTTATTTTATCTGAATCGCATGGTTAATTGCCAGAGTCTATTGTGCTTAAGTGAAAATGTGCTATTTCTATGTTAATGTTGATGTATGTAGATTGTTCTGTACTGTAATTATGATGTTTGTTATTTACAATGATATAAATGTACCTTCATGTACTGTATCGTATTTCTATAACTTTGATTCATGCTGCAACTGTGTTTTGGGCAGGTCATAGTTGAAAATGGTCTGCAGACCAGTCAGTTAGTGAGACAAGTAAAGAAAAATAATTGAAATAAATAAATAAGCAACACAGAGTAAGTATCCTATTCTGGTTAGGAACAGAGGAAAATTATAGCTGTTGCAAAAATGTGATCTATCATCATTTATCTTACTGGTGCCTGAGGCAACATGTACAAAAATTATAAAAATCCATATGCATACTACAGGCAAGAGCTCTTCTTTTGTTGGTTAATATTTCAACAGAAATATTATGCTTTTTTAGAGAAATTGTTAATTTAGTCTTGCAGGAAAATATATATTCTTAATTTGTAGAATATATTTCAAATACTTGTTGCATTATTTAATTCATATGTGTTTTTCTGAAACATAAAATCATTCTTTTTTATTTGTGACTATAGGTGGCTTACAGGCACAGGATCCAGAAGTAATTATAGTGGTCGAAAATGACAGCCCTTCTTGTGAGTTGTTTTCTGTTTCCTTTATTTGTCACAAAAATCTTTTTTACTCAGGCTGTGTGTGTCATGGGAAATACCTGTGTGCAGCTAATTACCAAGTTTGCATGCAATGGGAAAGGTCTATATATAACTAATTATTAGGGTCTGTACTGACCGTCTGTGGGTGCATAGGAAAGGTCTTGCATAGCTTCTTGCCATCTGTGTGTGTCATGGTAATGATCTTTTTTCCTAATAAACAGCTCTGTGATAACCATCAGAGTGTGCCACATCAAAGGTCTATGTGTTGTTAATTAACATCTCTGTACTGACCAACACTGGTGGACACTGGAAAAGACTAAATGTATTTGATGGAAAAACTGCACTGGAAGGTGGTGAAAAGGTCTATGATTATCTAATGGTCAACACTCCCCAGACCATGTCAGTGTTATAGAGGAATGAAGAGGACATAGGATCATACTAGGCTAATGGCCCTGGGGCCCTTACAAGCCTAGCCAAGAGTTTATCCCCAAAAAAGAAACCTCAGTCAGCATCTCTCACCCCTGTCAATGAAGGGCAAAGGTGAAACCCCTGGGATAAATTTGTGGTTTTCCATCAACCCATCAAGGTTGCACCTGCAGAGGGTCAGCGAGGTACTCTGTTTGACATGTATGAGAAGTCTATTCCAGAGAAGGGACAGCCTCAGGGAGACAAACCTGTCTCTCCAGCAGGTTTTGTTGATGTTGCATATTAGATTTAGGCCTATCAAGCGAGTAATGCATGAGGAGTTAGACTCACATATATGGAGCATCTCTAGTAGGGCAGGGTCCGATATTGCCTTGTAGGCAAGACACAGATTACCTCTGAGCAAGCTGTATGATACCAAGTAGAGTGATGGTGATTTGAGCCTGTCCACATAGGACAGGTGTTGGAGGCCATGGATACTCTTTGTGAGGTATTTCTGTGGCCTTTCCAGTTGGTGCAGGTGTTTGGAGAGGTACATACTAAATGGGGCATTGTACTCAATTATAAGCCTAATGAGGGAGGAGTACAAAGAGATAATAACCTCCTTTTTTTCTGGATTCAATGCCTTTACTTATGAGATGAACCAAGTAAAAGGCTTTTCTTACCACTTCCGCCATATGATGGTCAAAAAGTCTGAGTACCCTGGTCTTTCACCACATGTTTAGTGCTTAGGGGGTTGCTGCTGATGTGGTAATCAGTAGAGGTCATGTTTTTGCCAAATGGGATGATAATACATTTTTGTGTTTTACTTAAGGCCATGACTTTGACACAAGTTATTTGTAACTGTGAGACCCTCTTGCAGTATATTAGCATCATATGGGGAGTCAATGACAGCATTTGAATTACAGTCATCTGCAAACTTGGTCAGCCACAGGCCCTTTGTCTTTGCCTGGACCTCTGAGAAGTAGATGCCAAACAGTAGGAGTCCCAGGACAGATCCCTGGGGAACACCACTAGTGACAGGTCTGCTGTCGGAGGTGGTGGCACCTATTTTGACTTTGTGGGTCCTATCAGTGAGCCAGTTAGCCACCCATCTGATGAGAAAGGGATTAACTCCAAGTTGTATTAGCTTTTCAATGATGTCTGAGTGGGGGATTGTGACAAAGGCCTTGATCAAGTCAAGGTAAGCTGTATGTACTAACTTTTCCTCATCCAGGGCCTTTGTGACAGTCTCAAAGAAGTCAACCAGGTTTGATAGGCAAGATCTGCCCCTGACAAATTGGAATTGGGTGGGGTCAAGTGCTTGGATATTGCCTATGTCCTTGTTTATGAGATCCATAATACGCTCCATGGCTTTATAGATCAGACTTGTCAAGCTAATCAGGTGATAGTTTCCCGGGTCAGTAGCAACACCACGTTTGTGCAAGGGTCTATCAGCGACATGGTCACTGATGTACATCGTGAGGTTGGCCATTATAAAGTATTCAAATAAGGTAAGTTTTTTTGAAGGGGGAGAGAGTTGGAGGTGAACAATAGTAGCCTTTTTTCACATTCAGGAGGGGTTGTAAGTTGCTGAGCCAAGGTTCTATGCTGGAAAAGGATTTCTCTGTGAGTGTATGGATCATGGTGGGTAGTGTCCTTGCAGTGCATATTTCAGTGGAAACATAAGCATATTGTACTATGGTTGCCTCCTTGGCTGCTGTGTTTACATTATTGATAAATAAGCTAAACAGTAGTTGTCCTAGGATGGAGCCTTGTGGAACTCTGACAGATATAGAGAACAGTTAACTTACAGAAAACATACTGAGCAAAAAAATACTCTGTGTACTTTTTTATAATTATAAGTGTGTATACATTTTTCACTAGTCTTAGATGTGATGGATGTTGTTCAGCAGAAATGACTGCAGAAAAGAAAATCTGCTGGACTCCTCATGGTACAATCTCTAAAAAGCACACAAAAAGAAGAGCTTCTTCAATATTACTTTCTAAAGTAGCCATAGCTACCTCCATTTCAGCTCCTCCCCAATTTTCTCTCGTGTCAATTCATTCCCATGGATAATCATAGTCTCACTTTCTCAGCATGCTTATGGAGGTCTGTCCCTGTTGACCCATTGTGGTACAGATATGAGTAGAACCGTTATATAGGAAAGCAAAAAGGTAAATGTAATTAATAAGGAATATGTCTAAAGCTTTATTCACAAAAATGTGGGACAGGTGGAAAATAATTATGTTACCTGAATACACCTGCCACTGGAAGGGTAAAATACAATGACATTGGGGCATTATTACTTTCTATTTGCATTCTAGAGTACTCTTAAGTTATTACTGTGCGTTGCCTCTAATTTTCACTGGTTATTGAAATAATTTGCCATCTTTGTGCAGTACAGAGTGTTTTTGAGAGCCCAAATAGATGAAGCAAATAGCAGCGTATGACAGCTAACAGTTATGGTGTAAGGAACAAAATGTTTGCTCCAGTGGAAGTGGGATTGGAAGTGAGGAAAGTTAGGGAGATATTGCCACCTTAGTATCAGGGATAGGGATGCACCTAGAACATGTCTCATGGTACCCAGTGGGCTTATAAATAGAAACCACCTCACAGCAAGAGGTAGGTCCATAACAACAGAAATGATTACCTACCTGTGACCATTCATGGCAGCTTATCATCCTAAGCAAGACCCCCCAAGGGCACACACTTTTTCCAGAAGGGAGAGTGGCAAACCTGAGTGGCGGGGTTACTATCAGATCTAAAGATTTCACCCAGACTGAGCATGGGCTACATCTGTTGCGGACAGTGCACTGCCATAGAAAGAAATTACAATGAGGACAAGTAAGTTAGAAAGTCTTTATAAAAAATAAAAGTGTGAATTTAGCAAAATGAAAATAGACAGACATTGCATTTTGTGCCAGTGTTTTTTGAGTCCTAGCAAATGTAATCAACATGATGAGGTGTTCAGTGGAAAAACTGCAGATGGAATGTGAAAAGTTTTGAAAGAGAAATTGTTGGAGTACAAAAAAACAAAAAAAAATGTTTAACATCAGGATCTAGGCATACAACATCAGGGGGATATATTTTCATAAGAACAAGATACCTGATTAAGGTGAGAGACACAAAAATTAAGAAATGGAAGAGAGGTCAATCTACAACATTAAAAACTGAAATAAACAAGCTGGACAAACAGATTAAGCACAGTGTGAGACAAGATCAAGAAAAATGTGAAGAAAATTTATAAAACATTTATATAAAGATATTGAGCGTAATAGGAAACCTTTTTATAGATACATAGGATGTGGCAGGAGTAAAAGGCATACAAATTGATAAACTGTGTGCAGATTCTAAAATTTATTCTCACACTCAACAGATTATAGATATATTTACAAAATATTATGCAAAACAGTTTGGCTCCATAAAAAGAGTGGTAAGTTGTCCTAGTGGCATCCAGGTAACCTCAGATAGTGGAATCAAAGTAGATTATATTGATAAAGAACTGCACAAACTGGATAAAAGTAAAGCACAGGGACTGGATGGAATTAGTAACAATGACCTGAGAACACTTCAGCAAGAATTTACAGCACCATTATATCTATTATTGACTAGGGCATACAGATATGGGGAGATTCCACAAGATTGGAGATGTGCTTATTAGACCTGTCTTTAAGGGAAAGGGAAGTAGGACAAACCCAAAATGATATAGAACCTTAAGTCTATTTTCATGTTGTGGAAACATAATATTGATCGTAATATTGGATAGGTTATTGTCAGAATTGGATAAGTTGGGACTTGAAACCATATATCAGCATGCATATGTTCAAAATAGATCTATTACCACCTGTAACATGATGTTCCATAACAATATAATAACAGCTACGAATGAAAAATTGTGCCATGATGTAATTTATATAGATTTAACTTCAGCATTTGACAGGGTCATACACAAAGCACTGATCAATAAATTAGAGCAACTAGGTATTGATGTACTCTTGATAAGATGGATAGCTGCATGGCTTACAAATAGGACATGGCAAGTATCATACAGCAACTGGACAGGTGAAATTCTTGGTTACAGTCAGGGTGTCCACAGGGATCTGCCCTAGGCCCTTTCTCATTTAGATTATATCATTTAGACCTAACTTTTTCTTCTGAGGTGTTCTACAGTCTGTATAAAATTACCTGAACTTGAGTAGACTGACTACATGTGTTACAGATAATGCATGTCTGCAAAATAACTTTATTAAAATGATCATTTGGGCAGAGGAAAATAATATGCTGATAAATACATCAAAAACTAAGCATATGAGATTTGGGAGACATAATTTGAAAGGTGAATATTTAATGCAGAATACAGTGATTGAAACTGAAGACTCATTTAAGGACCTGGGTTTATGGGTAGATCCAGCTATGAGTTTTTCTAATCATATCAACCAATTGGTTAATGATAGTTATAGAACTATAGGTTGTATAAAACATTTATAAAGTCTAAGAAATCAAAAATGATGAAGTCATTGTTTTTAGTTGCATTAGACCCAAACTTGAGTATGGAATAACAATATTGAAAGCCTATAAGAAAACAAACATGAGTAAACTGGAAACCGTACAATGGAAATACACCAAGGGCATCCATGGATGTGAACATTTATGTGATTATGAAAGACTAAAATATCTGTACTTGTACAGTGTATCATATAGATATCTAAGAGAAGATCTTATTCAGGTGTATAGGGCATTTAGGGACAACTACCTCTGGGAATGTTTGGAGTTATCAAAAGTACTAGAGAATCGTCAGACAGCGTATGTAGACGATTCTAAATGAATGGGAAGTGTGCTAACTGGTTCTGTCACAGAGTATCTGATGCATGGAACAGACTATAAAATTACATTAAAACAAGTAGTAGTTTAGATATTTTTCAAGAAAAGCCTAGACACTTATTATGGGAACAAGTGTTTTGGTATATACTGGCAAGCTAGAAGACCATTCATACCCATGCTTGAAATATTTGTATGTATGCATCAAGTACAAACCTCGTTATATCTCAGATAGTATGGGATTAAATGCAAATGTGATTGTTAAAACACCTTCTTATTCCTGAAGCTACATCCTGTCAGATTATGAATGGAAGTATTCGGGGTCTCCTACACACACATATTCACTGCATTATACTTAGATGCTGTCTGTCTTGGGTGCTGAGAGATATGTATGGAATCCAAAGTTAATTATCTGTATGGTGCAGTGGTCTGTTTAATACATACAGAAATGTTCCAGGAACTGACTATGCATGTCTAGGTAAAACCAGAAATAAAAGCATGATGTTTGATAATGCAGGGTGCCCTAGAGTCATGTGCTGGTGTATTCCATATGGTTTTCCTTTTTATTTAGTTGCTCATTTAGTTGGTTCTTTGCTTGTTTTAATTACAGGGGAATGTTCAGATGAAGTAAAGACTATTTTTAGTGAAGTCCCGAGGAGAAAATTTCCAATATCCATAGTATAAATTATGCCTCTGCATAAACTGTAAGATAAGACAGAAGGAACAGTATAACTTCAGTATAAACAACAAAATTAAAATAAACAACTGATATGCATTACACACTAGATAGGTATAAATGAATATAGCCCACACAGCCAAATAAGTCAACACCCACATAGACATAAGTGGAAAATAAGAATGATTTTTCGTCTGGGGTGCACAAACAATGTGGAAATTAGAAGAGTGGGTCTGGTAACATGGAAATGTATAGTCTAGGATATATGACTGAAGGGCACAGGGATAACCTGTCAAAAGCTTTGTAGTTTTGGATAGAATGGAGGGGGGGGCAAAAACAAATTCTTAATGATTTGCTAGAAAAGCAACACATTTTATGTTTAGTGTGGATTCAGATTTTGTTTTAGCTTTCTCTTCAAAGTCCCACTTGTCACTGATTTCATATCCACTGACTTCAGTAGCTCAGCAGATAACACATTTTCCATTGGTGCAGAAGGCTGTTGGCTATATTTTTACCCAGGTAGTTGGATTAATTTTCCAATGCTGATACCGTGGTGTAGCACAAAAAGGGTGCTCTAATTGTGAATGTGCCATCATTTGGGCGACATATTAAACTGAGGAGCCACCTGCCTGAGTTGGTAGCAAATTAGGTTGTTATAAAAAATCCCAAGGCCATGCCACTTTGAAAAGGGGGGGAGGGAAGTTGCCCACTACCTTGTCAAATTTTTCCTGGTCAGTATAAGTGCCACCTCTATATCCCCTGAAATGAATCCATTGGCCCAGTCAATAAAGTGTAAATAAATAATAATAAGTATGTGTATTCTAAAGGATATGAAGCCTCTACAGATTTGTTGCTAGGTATGTCATAGACAGAGACAGAAAACATTGTATTTTTTTCACTGTATTTAAACCTAATGATTTACAGGAGACAGTGAAGGGGAAGGATGTTAGTGTGAAGCAGGACACCCAACATAACCTTCATTCTGCTTTAGAATTTAAACACTGTAGGAACATTGCTAACAAAATATCAAAAAATCTGGGTTATGGCTCTTGAAAAGTAGATATTTCCAGTCAAAAATCTGGAAAGCCAATTAACTTAAATTTTGTATATCAATCTCCTCTCCGGTCCAGCTGGTGAATCTGGGAATCTTGAGGCAATGTTACAACTGCCTCATGTACACAGACAACCCTCTCCTCCTCCCAACAAATTCTAACACATGTGAGAGATGCAATCATATAGCCATACTGGAGGCTAAGCTCTCTCAGTCATAACCAGTCAGGAGGAGAAGGAAACCACACTCACTACAATTCCAGTCTCACATAGACCTACCATGACAGAAAACCAAACACATAAACACACAAAAACATACTCGGAGGCTCTAAATAAAAATCTGCCTAAGCAGCAGAGACCTCCAAAGCAGACACCCATGCAACCGCTACCCCAAAACAAAACACGTACAACACATAGCTCACAAAGCCAGTGTGCCGAACAGTCACAGCCCTTAAGGCTGATATACTTGTAATAGGTGACTCTATCGTCAGGCACACTGACGCCCGCTCACCAGGCTGAACAAGGAGAAGGTCACGGTGAGCTGCCTGTCAGGCGCTAGGATCCACCACATAACACAAGCACTCAGGTCACTCCAAGGCAAGTACAAATATGACTCAGTCATTGTCCATGCTGGTGTGAATGACCTGAGATGTACCTCCCTGGACTACATGAAAAGAGACATAGAGGAGCTCTCTGAGCATGTAGCCCAGGCCGGTATGACTCTGACCTTGAGTAGCATCTTACCCTCACCAAGAATGATGCCACAATATGAAGACAAGATGATCAATTTCAACAATTGGCTTAAGTATTGGTGTCATTCAAAGGGGATCCAGTGCCTGTCAGCCTGGGATGACATGCTCGACAAGCCACGATTATTCACTAGGGACGGCTTGCTCCTGTCACCCCTGGGCTTTCGGATATTGGCAAAGGCTCTTGCTACCCCCATAGTGCCTTTTATAGTCAAGGCTCAAAAGACAAACCCACCTCCATAGGTATCACAAGGGATAAGAAACTAAGAGTAATGCTACTCAATGCCAGAAGTCTAAACCTCAAGATGAAACTCTCCTTAGCATGGAGAACATCGATATCTGTGCAGTAACAGAAACCTGGTTCAAGGCTCCCGAGAGCACCCCAGCACTACCAGGTTATACCTCATACCATACTTTTCTGCCCCAAAACTTGGACCAAACCACAAAAGGAGGGGGAGTATCAATATTCGTCAAAGATACCCACACCTCCAGGTTGGTGGCACAGCACAAAGCATCAGAGACTATCCATGTGCAAAAACAGTGTAAAAAAACCTTCCAGTTTATAGCCTGCTACAGACCACCCTCCCAAACCCAGGAACCCCACTCGGCCTTCCTGAGAACACTGAAAATATGAAGGTCTCTCCATACACTATTATATTGGGCGACTTCAACTACCCAAACATAGACTGGGAGCATTACTCTAGCTCCAACACCCTAGCCCAAAGGTTCCTAGAATTTATAAACTCAAATGCTATGGAACAACTTGTTACCACTCCCACAAGAGGGGAAATCATACTGGACCTGATCATCACCAACATGGGGACTCTATGCTCCAGACCAGAAGTGTATCCCTCATTGGTAAGATCAGACCATAAAGTAATCTCACTGGATATTCACATCCCGACTCTACCCCTGCCCCAAAACCACAGTGAAAAACTTCTCTAATGCAAATTTCACACTCCTCAAAACCGAGGTGGAATCCTTCAAAGCCCCGGTCTGTGGAAAATCCCAGACCACAGAATCCTTTATAAACGCATTCTATGAACACCTTCAGGAATGCATGGATCATGCAATCCCAAATAAAACCAAGTCCCAATCCTCCAAAGGCAGACGTCCTGTCTGGTGGACCCCAGCCATAAACAAACTATACAATAGAAGGAGGAAGCTACTACATGATAGAGCAAAATCCCAAAAGGGAAGGCATCTCTGGTCAGTATTAGCAAAAACTACGGGCACTCATAAAATCATCTAAGGCCAGCTTCGAGAGAAAAATTGCACAGGACACTAAGGATAATCACAAGGCTTTCTTTAGTTATGTTAGGAACCTGGGTGGGAATTCCCAGATATGCTCAGAATTAGTCCAAAATGACAAAAAATACACCAAACCCACAGACATTGCCAACATCCTAGCTGACAGGTTCAGCAAACCCCCACCAAAAGGGAAAATATCTATCCCAGCAGAGTGTTGCCCCCCTGACATTTCAGATGCTCAGGTAACAGCTGCCCTCTCCAAAGCAAAAAACACAACATCAATGGGACCAAACGGTGTCCTGCCTCCTACATGAACTCCAAGAAGAGCTAAACCCAAACATAAAACTACTGTTCAATCTCAGCCTTAATACAGGATATGTACCCAAAGAGTGGCGTACAGCAACAGTGGTCCCTCTCCACAAAGGTGGTGCCTCAACGGATCCTGGAAACTATCGCCCCATAAGCCTGACTAGCTTGGTCTGCAAAGCTATGGAAAGGATCATCATGGACCTCATAAATAAAGATATTGGGGACCTACAGACACTGGATCCTACCCAGTTTGGCTTTGTTAAGGGCAGATCCTGCCTCTTAAACCTAGTTGATTTCTTTGAAACAGTCACTAAGGCCATTGACGAGGGGAAGGTGGTCCACACAGCCTACCTGGACCTCGCAAAAGCCTTCGATACAATACCCCACTTGGGCATTATAGATAAGCTCACCAGCTTAAATATAAACCCCTATGTCACTAGATGGGTTGCAAACTGGCTCAAGGACAGAACCCACATGGTTAGAATTGCTGAAGCCATGTCAGACTCCAAACCAGTTACAAGTGGCATCCCACAAGGCTCAGTCCTGGGACCTCTCTTGTTCGGTATATATTTCTCGGAGGTACAGTGGCTGACCAAGTTTGCAGATAACTGCAAACTGGGCACCATAATCGACACTCCAGCCAACACAAGCATCCTCCAAAAGGGCCTCATAGAAACAGACAACTGGTGCCAGAGCCATGGCCTCAAGCTAAATGCCAAAAAGTGTATAGTCATCTCCTTTGGCAAAAACAAAGTGCCCACAAATTACCACATAGGTGGTAATCCATTAAGTACAGAAGAAGTAATTAGGGACCTGGGGACCCAAGTTGATAGCAATCTCTCATTTGACAACCACGTGGCCAAAGTGGTTAGAAAAACATTTTATATAGCCCACCTAATCATGAAGGGATTCACATCTAGATCAGGGAGGTCATCGTGCCTCTTTACTCATCCCTCATCAGGCCCATAATTGAGTACAATGCCCCTTTGGGATGTACCTTACCAGACACCTGCAGCAACTGGAAAGACCCCAAAAGTACCTCACCAAGAGGATCAAAGGGCTCAAACAGATGCCATATGCTGCCTGGTTAAAGAAACTCCAGCTCTACTCAGTGGCATACCACCTGCTCAGAGGCGATCTGTGCCTGACGTATAAAGCCATGTCCAACCCGGAATTAATGGACATGCTGCACCTCAGAAAATCCAAATCCCATCGAGCTACACGCTCAAGAGACTTGAACCTCAGAACTGAAATAAATAGGACATGCTGGAGGGACAGATTCATAACCCAGAGGCTCCCTTCACTCTGGAATAAAATCCCAGTCCAGGTTAGGCAGAGTCCCTCATTGACTCTCTTCAAGAGGAATCTTGATGAGTGGATGGGAGATCGTAGGTTTACCCCGGGTATCACTTCTGTGTCACTGTTAGACAGAGGCACAGTATACTAACCTCAAAAAAGGGCATAGCAAAATTATTTTAAAATGGGTGGCAAAAGCCAAACACACTCTGGCTAGGCTTATAAATGCCCTAGGGCAGATAGCCTAGTATGAACCTATGAACCTATGAACCTATAAGTAACTCCTCTCACCTTGGTAGGATCGTGCAGAAGCATAGCTATGTTGGGGTAAAAGGGCAGCCACCCAGGGCACAAGACTTTTGAGGCCATGATTGACAGATCCATTCAGTCAGTATTGCAGTACAGTTCTGAACACATGCCAACACAGGAATGAATTCCTTTACTGCTTGTACAATCAGCACTGAACTGTTTATTTCATAGCTTTGTGTGCAGTCTAATATATGTAGTAAGAAGTCTGCCTACAAAGCAGAGTGACTAAAATGATGCAAAATATAAATATATTTTACTGTGAGACAGATGATGTGAACATATTTCAGGTCCATGACTTTGACAAATTCTAGTGGCTGGTGAGAACTGCAGTGGGAGCCATTACTGTACAGAGTGAAGCAAATGAAAAATGAGACTTCCTGCTTACAACACCAACTTTTACATGCCAATGGATAAAATAACATAATGGCATTATTTTCCACACGTGTTCTTTTGTTTCTTCTTTTAAGATCAATCAAGCTTTCTACTCCTGATACAAACAAAAAGTCCCTGTCACAGCTATATCTATAACATCCTTTTTCAAAGAAAAGCATTATAGCAAGTATTACATTGTAAAGAATATAACCAACATATATTAATATGACACATTTGGCCTGTGAGATTAATCTTTCTCACTAAAGACTTTATGAGTAGAAAATCTGTAAACTTGTCAGTTATGTAATCAGTCACTTTCATATCTGGAAGCTTCCCCAATTAAATCAAAAGCCCTAGGATGTCAGATTTTCAATACCATTACACATAGCCAACATAAGAGAGTAACAGAGCACGCTTTGCCACAAGAAATTAAATCCTACATGGCACAATATGTTGCCTGACATATCTGCACTTCTGTTTTCTAATTACATGTAAAACATTAATGCAAGATTATAAGAATCAGGACTGTGAACCATCTGTGATGCTCCTTCTGCAAGGTAAATATCAACATTGATAGATGTAGGTCCACAGCAGAAATGCAAATAAATACTTCAGGGAAAGAATAAAGCAATGTGTGTTACACAATTAAAAGTGCATTCCTAGAGTCAATAAAGTGCACTTGCTGTCAAAAGCCTAACAGGATACTGGCTACCATACCAACCCCACCTTGGTTTTGCTCTATCTTCACCTGGCAAGCTTTACCAATCCATCCCATGTTTTGTAAGAGGAAGGGCAGAAAGAGCTAGCCCTACCTTCAAGCTAAATGTTAGCTACTCATTGGCCACTATGTGTCAGTAGGCTGTGATTTGATGGTGACTGGTCAAGACAGAGTGGCATGGGCAAAAGCAGAAAAAAATTAAAAAAAAATTTAATTTAAATGACCAACCCTGAATTTCACAACACCTTGTTATTGTAGTAAAACACATTGGCATTTTTCAAAGAAATACATGGCAGCTGAGAGATACAAATTTGAGTTTGCTTCCCAATTCTAGGTGACTGGTGTCAGAGAGTGAAAACTTGTTGTTTCCTTTGCTGTAACACAGGAAGGCTCTGTGTTTTATGCAGTAACTGCATTATACTCCCCACAACTGGATGGAAGACAGTATCTCCATGGATGCTTATCAAGTCAGAGATGTATAGTAATGGCATTAGTGTATGGTGGCAGTGAAAGGGGTGGTTTTCTGCTCATCTACTGTATAATGTTGGCCATGCATGGAAAGGGTTCTCGTGGTGGTGTGTGTGTGTGTGTGTGTGTGTGTGTGTGTGTGTGTGTGTGTGTGTGTGTGTGTGTGTGTGTGTGTGTGTGTGTGTGTGTGTGTGTGTGTGTGTGTGTGTGTGTGTGTGTGTGTGTGTGTGTGTGTGTGTGTGTGTGTGTGTGTGTGTGTGTGTGTGTGTGTGTGTGTGTGTGTGTGTGTGTGTGTGTGTGTGTGTGTGTGTGTGTGTATGTGTGTATGTGTATCTATGTGCATATGTGTCCATGTGTGTTTCTGTATATATCTGTGTTTGAATGTCTATGCAAGATTGTAAATCTGTATAACTATCTGATTATATCTGGGAACAGAGCTAGTTGTCTAACCATAATAATTATTTGTGGGCAATAGTAGGGATCTGATCTCAGCAGTTGTTCAAACTAATCAGATGCATACTTTATAGTCATGCAAATCCTATTGTAATACAGTTAAGGGCTATGCACTTTATGCATGACTACGAATTACAGTAAATTGGAGACCACAAGTTATCTTTCAAGATAAATTGTGCTTCCATGCAGCACAGCTATGAACTCCAGGCAATAATACAACTTATGAGGAAATGTACTTTTAAATAGTTGCATTCAAAACTTATTCAGGCTGGACATAATCACTACAAAGAATACTAGAACTTGTCAGAGATATAGGATGCATGTCTAAGCTTTAAAAAGGCTTCTGTTTTCATTAATGTAGTACAAAACTATAAACTTATGGAAGTGTTGAGTAAGACGTCTCAGAAAAATGACAGGATTTAACATCTTGATTCCCCTTTAAACGAATATGTTCATTCTCTTTTTTAAAGATATCTGATCAACATTCCCAAGTAAAATTGAAAGATAAAGCAAGCATAATTAGTAAACAGACAGAAAGAGGAGAAAAACATACAGGCCAAAACTCAGATCATCCCACTCCACTATCATATATAAAAAATGCATTTTTCATAGCATGTCCTCTTGTCACCATATTAATGCAAAAATAAATCCTAGAACTTCTCTCACCTTCTTGAATCGGCAAACCAATTGTCTACTGTAAGGATGAAGGCTTCCATCTCCAAAAACACAACTGCCATTTTGGATCTATCATTCCTCAGAACTATCATGGAATCATATCAGACTCAAGGAGAATTCCATGAGGAGTCAGGATGCTCACCTGGAGAAGGTTTATGCTGGGGGTATCAAGATGGAGCAAATGGTGAGCAGTGGCTGGGCAGATATGAGATCTGAGAGAATAGGTGGAAAGGTTCAGTGGGCTGCAAGGGAAGACATAAAAGGATTTTATCAGTAAGCCACTCTGTTGCTCACCAAATTAATTTTCTTTCAAACCCTTTAACTGATTTATTTTGACAATGATGGAAAGACTTGAGACTGCAATCATCCGATATAAAGTCAGTCTTTAGGCTACATGGACACTTCTACATGTACATGATCTAAAAAGAAACTGTATAATCTGCCACAGAAACTTTGTCTTTAATAATCTGATCGGTTTTAGAAATTTCTCATAAAATTTTGCTTTCTCCTGTCTGTAGGTCATAGCATCAATTACAGATACAAAAGTGGTCACATCTCAGAACGTGTTCAAATCTTCTGCTTAAATTAATGTTGTAATATAATTTGCTTTTCCACTAAGATGCAGCACAAATGGTGGACATATTTTATCTCTTCCTGCAAAATAAAGATCCTAATTATTAATTCATGTTTAAAATTTTCATAGAGCTTTTTTAATCAAATACAATGGAATTCCATAATAAGAAAATCATCTGCTGCCGCTAAAGAAAATGGTAAAAAAATACTTGCGGATTAACGGAACATTCTTTATACCTTCTTCTTTCACTGTCCTCCTGGACTTTCTTTCCAAATCATCTCTCATATTTCTTCCCCATGTTATTCCATAAGGAAACCAAATTCCAATGTTGTTGTTGTGTCTTTCGGCTTTTACCGGTAAGGGGTCGCCACAGTGGAACTCCTTTCCACTAATGATTGGCAGTAGATTTTTACGTGCCGAGTTGCCAGCCCTGACGCACAACCTTCAACAAAGGTATGCCCATTCATGCATGTCTCCACACAGAAGACGCTCTAGCTGAGAATCGAACAACACAATGTCTAAGTGTGAGGCGACAACGCTACCGCAGCACCACCACCAAATTCCAATGCTTATCTTAATTTTTTCACCAACTCCTGAAACTCTTTGAACTACAGCCGGTCATTATTCTCCTTTGCAAACACATTGGTGACTTTCTCTGGCCCAAGATAATGTGAATGTGATAACTTCCAGTTCTCTGCATGTTACCCTTCTAATTCTGCTAACTGGAGACCCATATTTCTACTCCATTCATTCCTTTCCTTACATACCAGTAAACTATGTTATTTGCATCATTCTCATTCATCCTAAAACGTTACTGCTCACTTGCCTTCCCAGCTTTCCACTTAACCCAATAAGGATATTAATCCTGAAACTCCATAATATTGGTTCTATATTAATAGCAGCTACATACCTAGAAAATCCATTACACTTCATCCTCCATGCCGTTATCCTGCCTACCTCCTCCTCCTCACATTAGATACTCTTCAGTCTTTCATCTTTAAATTAATCATTCACAAATTGTCTGTTTGTCTGCAACCACATTATCTTAATGACTTGTTGTTGTATCTTTCGGCTTTTCCCGGTTAGGGGTCGCCACAGAGGAACTCCGGTCCACTAATGATTGGCAGTAGATTTTTACGTACCGAGTTGCCAGCTCTGACGCACAACCTTCAACGAAGGTACGCCTATTCACGCATGTCTCCACACAGAAGACGCTTTAGCTGAGAATCGAACAGGACAACATCTTACTGTGAGGCGACAATGCTACCGCAGCACCACCACCCCAGTTTTTATCTTAATGACTAATGTTTATATATCTTTCCATACAGATCACATGGAGAGAATCAGAGTTTTAGCCACTTAACCTCTCCTATTTAATGTAAAAAACTTAACTAATCAACAATCCATCATTATCTTCCAGTTCCCAAACTGATTTTTCTAACAGATATCATCTATGGTACCACAAAACCTTTAGTCCCAAATATTTAACCCTACAAACAAAGCAATCCTGTGATTCTACCACTACTGTCTTTGCCTTAATTGATTATATTTTAACTGTTACTCTTCTATATGCCATTGAAAAGTATCCACTTTCAGTGTAAATTGTCCACCCCAGTCCTCCGGTAACATCTTCCAGTCATGTGCAATGTAATGCATTCTGTCTTTCTGTATGAATTCTATCCATTCTGTCATCTGCATTCTAATCTTCAGTTTATGACTCTCCATTTTAATCAGATTAAGGTTTGAGGTAATAGGCTCTGATGAGCTGTCTCTCGCTGTGAAGCATCACCTTTTCACATCTACCATCATTAACTAAATCTCTGAACCATGCCGTCCTACACAACAGTTGTACACTAGCACGTTCACCTCCACTTGCTACAACAGGAAGATCAAATGTTCATCTAACACTTTCAAGATCCTTTTGTAGATCCACAAAAACACTGCTGTATGTCTCTGTCCATAAAGTTCATCCACTTAAAAATCTATTAACTCATTAATACCTATTTTGTATAGAACGTCGCACTTCTAGCAGCTCTTACATAGCTTCATAGATTCATAGCCAGTTACTAGGCTAATGGCCCTATGGCCATTACAAGCTTAGCTGTGTAATAACCCAAGTACCCTTACTGACCATAGTTAGATGGTCATTGTTAGCAGGGTGATTCTCTGATCAGCACCAACTACCCCTGTCCGTGAGGGACATAGGTGCCATCCCTGGGGTGACTTTACAGTCAGTGAGATATTCTTGTCCCATTTGATTTGTGGATGTGCAAAATGTGCATTAGGGCCAGGCACAGGTCACCTCTCAGCAGCCTGTATGATACAAAGTACAGTGACAGGACTTTTGGTATTTCCATGTATTTCATGTTTTGGAGGCCCTGGATTCCTCTGTTAAAAACCTCTGTGGTCTCTCCAGTTGCTGAAGGTGTCCGGTAAGGTACATGCAGAAGGGAGCATTGTAATCAATTAGTGATCTGAAAAGGATCAATAACAGTGGAGCTATAACCTCCCTAGTCTTGGGTGTGAGCCTGTATTTATGAGATGCACAATGTAGAATGTTTTCTTACCACTACAGACAGATGGTGAACAAAGTTTAGATTGCTATCAACCATACCCCTCAACTGTACAGATTTTCACAGAATGTACAGATTTTTCCGTTATATTTTTGGACTGCTTTTCATAAAATTGTGGTTTTCTGGCAAATATGTGGCAGATCATTAAAGACTGAGGTTAGAAAATAATGACAATCATTTGAGTTTCAGACTTCATACCCTCCAGAAAATTCATTCGAATGTAAAACCTGCTATCCTATCAACTTTCTAAGCTTGTAAGAGCAATATTTAAAAATTGTCCCTATTTTTGGGCCTTTGTCCCACTTTTATTTATGGCTTTGTCCAGATTTCTTGCTCTAAGAGGTTGAGATGTATGCTATCGACCTGTGTTCCCAAGACTCGCACCACCGAGTTTGACCTTAGAGGGGCGCTATCTATATCATAATTAGCAGGGGATACTTCTTTGCCAAAGGGAATAATGAGGCATTTTTTGTGTGTTATATTTTAGTCCATGAGTTTGACACCAATCATTTGTCTGTGTCAGCCCTTTCTGTAATATGTTAACATTGTTGGGGGACTGTATGATTGCACCCAGTTTACAGTCATTCTGCAAACTTGATAAGCCAGAAGCCATCTACCTTCACCTGGACTTCAGAGAAATTGTTTCCAAACAGTAGAGGGTCCAGCAAAGATCATTGTGGTACCCCACTTTTAACTGGTCTACTAGTGGATGTGGACTCCACAACTTTGACAGTGAATATTCTGTTGGTGAGCCAGTTGGCTACCCATCTAGTAATGTATGGGATAATCCCCATCTGGGAGAGTTTTTCTATGATACCTGAATGGAGGATTGTGTCAAAGTCCTCGGATAAATCTATATAAGTGGCATGTCCTGTTGTCCCTCATCCAGGGCTTTGGGGGCATTCTAAAAGAAATCCACTCCATTTAACAAGCAAGATCTTCCCTTGATGAAACCAAACTGGATCAGGTCAAGGGTTTGAAAGTCACCTATTTCCTTGTGGATAAGGTCCATGAGGATTTTTTCCATGGCCTTGCAGATATGGCTGGTTAGGCTTATGAGTTGATAGTTCCCAGGGTCTGTTGATGGTCCCCTTTTGTGCAAAGGGATTACTGTTGCTGTTCTCCACTCTGCAGGAACAAAGCCAGTTCTCACTCAAGGGTTAAAGAGAATGCTGGGTGGTTCCACTAGGTCTTGTTTTGGATTATTTAGTAAGCAGCCTGGGATGTTATCTAGTCCTATATAGGCCGTGTTTTTACCCTTGGAGAATGCTTGTATGACCCTTTCTTTGGAGATACTTGTTAGAGGACTAGTGTCAGAAATGCTTTGGGGTATGGCTGGTGGGGATGGGGGATGATGTTATTGCCAAATATATTGGCTAGCAGGTTGGCAATTTCCTCAGGTGGTGGTACCAGCCACTATAACTTCAGGACACAGCTGGGAATTCCTTTTAAGTTTTGGACATAGCTGAAGAATGCCTTATGATTGCCTTTAGCTAGGGATGCTAATTTGGACTTGTAGCTAGCCTTAGAGGACTTAACAATATATCTGATTTGCTTATTCAAGCTGTGGAGTGTATACTTCCTCTATTGAGTAAGTTCCCTCCTGTTCTTAGATATCAGTTTATTTCTTTTGTTGTACAGCTTATTTATACTTACAGTACATCAAGGTGGCTTGTTTTTTCAGGAAGACCTGATTTTGTTCCTGTTGGGTACAGTCAAGTCAATGCATTTGTTTAAGTGGTTGTATAGGGCATTTGTGTATTCCTCTGCATAGGAGTCATAGTTGGCTATGTTGTCAGGGGCTTTGAAACACTTTATACCATTGCTTAGTAGACAGTAGTTTGCTTTGGAGAAATTTGTCAGTTTTTTTACTACTGTGGGGGTATCAGGTTTGATCTTTACTTCAAATGAGACAGATTTATGGTCTGACCTTACCAGGAAGGGCAACACACTGGTGGTAGTGCAGTGACCCCCCCATGCTGGTGATCACTAGGTCCAGGACATTTAAACCCCCTGTCAGGGTGTGGACCAACTGTTCCAAGGCATTTGAATTAACAAAGTTCAGGAACCTTGTAGCAGTCATGTTTGTCTTATGTAAGTAGCCTAATCGACGGAAGACTAGTTACAATCTCCAATGACCAAGGTGTTTGGCTGTATATTGAATGACTCTAGCAAGTCCAGGTAGGTGATGTGCTTCTCCTGGTTCATGATAAGGGACCTGTAACTAGCGATGCTGTGGACGGGGTATTTTACCAATAGTTAATTGGACCTGGAGTAGCTTAAGAGAGTCGTACTGCTTCACTAGTCTTGAGATATATTTGGATTTAATGAAGATGGATACATCTCTACCTCTGGTTCCCTCATTTTTGGGGTCTGAACATGTGAAAGGTATTGTAGCCTTGTACAACTAGGGTGCTCTTAGCAGCCTTGACCCAAGTCTCGGTCACTGCACAAATGTCAGCATCTTCCAAGGTGAGGGGTGCTTCTAGGGAATACAGTTTGCTCTTTCATCTCCTACATCAGAAGTTTTGTTGTTTCAATATTGTCTAAAAAAGGCAAGATGGGGAGAGAAGTGCTTTTGCCAATATCCAAAAGCCTTAAGGAGACAGGTGAAGGCCATCTCTGGCAAAGCAGCATGGAATATCTACCAAGTCTTCCCAGACAGACAAATACTGGATCCCCCTGGAGTGACACCAGAAGCTAAGCCAATTATTGAACTCAGTCATTTTTTGTCTGTATTGTGGCATCATCCTGTGTGAAGTTAAATGCTGCTTAGGGTTAGGGACATACCTAGCCCTAAGCAGCCTCAAGCTAACCGCAAAAAAAAAAAAAAAAAAATTATCATCATACCATTCATCAAAAACATGGACCCTAGTGCTTACCACATCAATGGCAACCCCCTAAGCACACAACCTGTGGTGAGAGACCTGGTTATTCAGGTTGATAACAATCTCACATTTGACCATTATACATAGCAGTAGTCAGAAAAGCCTTTTACTTTTACTTGGTTCATCTCATTAGTAAAGGGATTGCATCCAGAAAAAAAGAAGGTTATTACCTCTCTATACTCCTCCCTCATTAGACCAATAATTGAGTATAATGTCCCATTTGGTATGTACTTCTCCAAACATCTGCACCAACAGGAAAGGCCACAGAAATAACTCACAAAGAGAATCCATGGCCTCCAAAACCTGTCCTGTGTCGACAGGCTCAAGTCACTGTCACTCTGCTTAGTATCATACAGATTGCTCAGAGGTGATCTGTGTCTTGCCTACAAGGCAATCTTGGACCCTGCCCTAATAGAGATGTCCCATATTTGTAAGTCTAACTCCTCACGCATTACCACTCAAAAGGCCTGAATTTAATATGCAACATCAACAAAACCTGCTGGAGAGACAGGTTTGTCTCCCAGAGGTTGTTCTGTCTCTGGAATAGACTTCCCATACACATCAAACAGAGTACCTCGCTGCCCCTCTTCAAGCACAACCTTGACGAGTGGATGGGAAAACACAAATTTGTCCCAGGGGTTCCATCTGTGTCCTTCATTGACAGGGGTGACATGTGCTGACTGAGCTTTATTTTGGGGGGGGGGTCTAAACTCTTGGCTAGGCTTGTAAGGGTCCCAGGGCCATTAGCCTAGTAACCTCATATACCTGACTGGGGCACATAATCTGAGAGTTCAGTCATGTCTCTAGTCATATAGTCTACAGAGGTACAGCTCAAGTCATTCACACCATGTACTATGACAGATTCATAAAGGTATTTGTTGCTGAGCAACTTGAGTGCATACATGATTTGACAGATCCTGGCACCTAACAGGCAGCTGACTGTGACATTCTCCTTGTTTAACCTGGTGAAGGGGACATCTGCTTGTCTCACTATTCACTCACCTATGACCAGAACATTAGGTTTTGAGGTGTTCTGCCTCAGGGCTTTAATGGTTGAGACACTGATATGTGTGTTGTTATGTGCAGTGGTAGATTCTGTTCATGTACCAGCATCTGTTTGTTGTTTGTGCTTGGGAGGTCTCTGGTCTTCTGGTAGGCTCTGAATAAGTACCTCTACATATGTCAGTTTATGTGTCTTGACCTTAGATTGTGTGAGACGGGAGCTGGGTGTGCTGACAACCTGTTGTTTGTCTTGTATATTGTTATGTGAGAGGACTGATTCTAACTTTCTGGTATAGTTATATCTCTTACATGCTGTGCTTGTTTGCTTTAGGAGCAAGTAGCTGTCAGTATACATGAAGCAATTACTATATAGCCTCAGGATGCCCATGTCAAGCAGATTGCCTGGAGAAATGGTGGGAAACTGCCCATCCATTATAGCAGTTGTGATGACCCACCACTGGACCAGTAATCAAGGAGCTTCAATCCTCACTATTGGCAACAGTGGAGGACGTACACTGGGAGGTACACACAGTATTTACAGATGCAGATTTCTCCATCAAGTGCAATTTCCCTTAAGAGCGCACAGAGAATACAGTCAGTCCGGGGATGGTTTCTCCAACTACTCAGTAAGACTCCCCACTGGCACAGCTATAGAGTTGAGATCTCAGCTGAGTGGTCAAGCCAAGACCTCCAGCACCCTCTCTGTCAACTAGTGCTTTCTGTCCCTGCCCAAGTAGATGAGACACACACATTCACACGTACACACACACACACACACACACACACACACACACACACACACACACACACACACACACACACACACACTCTGTCTCTTTGAGGTTTGATTTACACACACACACATAGACACACACACATAGACACACACACACACACACACACACACACACACACACACACACACACACACACACACACACACACACACACACACCTGGGAAAGGCTTGCACAGGTTTACTAGCTATGCTCTCTTTTCCCCAGACTATCAGCTACTTTAAGGCCCTTAACAAAGGGTGTGCAATTTTACTTGTAATATTAATACTAATACAAATGGTAGTTTGACCAAGATCAAGATTATTAGGAGTGGCCCACACAGTGTCACTAAATAAATATGCAAGTGTTCTCAAAACTTCAATAGCTCTACAAAGATCAGCTGCATTGAAAACTGAAAGGTACCATGTTTTATTGTACAGCCATAAAGTAATTTAATTTCAGCTATTTTTTCTGAAGTTAACCAGTATTCCAGTTTCCACTGTTAAAATATATACATTTAAACAGTTACAATAGTGCATGCACATTTCTGTTCTAGTCCAGTAGGGCACACTGTGGTTACATTTCAAACAGCACTTTGTAAAAACCTTATCAACACACACCTCTGTACCAGCAGTTTGATATACACATGACATACAGTTCTAATACAGTTGGAACACAAGCATCTTATATAAATCCTGTTGATATTCACAAATGGCATATAATTATTTACAAAATTCCAGATAGCTGTGCTGGCATCCCCTCTTTGGCGCACTTCTTCCTCCCCTCGAGGACTCAAGCTAGTTTTTCAAGTGACCCTTGAGAAACATTGCTTGAGAGGGATGAGCCTATCTGGAATACATTACCCCATACCCTGTATTGAGAACCCATCTGTGTTGACATTGCTATCCCCACTGTGGTGCTACCCTATCATGTTTTGTGCCTGCAACCCTAGCCTCCACTTTACTAGCTTAGCATTTTGCTGTCTGGCTTTATGTAGCCATGTTAAGGGATTGTGGTCTGTAACTACAGCAAATTTCCTTTCATTTGGATAAGGCTGAGGTTTCTGCAGTGTCCAAACTATGGCTAGACTTTCCTTTTCTACAGCTGCATAGCATTCCTCCTGGGTTTGTGCCTATGGCTTAAATATACCACTGGGTGCTCTTTTCCCACTGAGGAAACCTGGCTGAGTACATGGTTTGAAGCATCCACCTGCACAACAAATTCTTTGCTGTAATCTGGACTGGCTAACATGGGGGGGTCCTCCCAAAGATCCTTTAAGCTTCTGGAATGCCTACTCACATGTTGGAGTCCACACTACATTATCTGGCCTGTTTTTCCTTGTCAGGTCTATGAGGGAAGCAGCTATAGTACTATAATTGGGGACAAACTTTCTTTAGTACCCTGCTGTCTAAGAATGCCCTCACCTGCTTTTTGGTAATGGGGGCAGGCCATGCCTGAATGGCTTCCACTATGGCAGATTCTTGTCTGATCTTACCACTACCCACTCTGTGTCCCAGGTAGGAGACCTCTGCCATACCAACATGACATTTGCTGGTTTATGGTCAGCTCTGGCCTGTGTAGTCTGCCCAGCACCTCCCAGATATGTTGAAGGTGCTCTTGCCAGGAATGGCTGTAGATGGCAATATCATCCAGGTAAGCAAGGGCAAAATCTCCTGCTGTTGCTTTGATATGATCTACCAACCTTTTGAAAGTCACTGGGGCATTTTTCATCCCAAAGGGCATTTTTGTGAGCTCATACAAGCCAAAAGGAGTCACAAAGGCTGATCTCTCTCAGCGTTGGGAGTCAAGGGGACCAGCCAGTAACCCTTGGTAAGGTCAATATTGGTAAGAAACTTAGCCCCACCAGTTGCTCTAGAACTTCATCTGTCCTAGGCAAGGGGTAATCATCTGACTCCGTGTGACTATTTAATGTCTTGTAGTTCACACATAACCTGATAATGCCATCCTTCCTTGGTACCAGCACCACTGGGGAGGCCAAAGGGTTGCTGGGCACCTGGATAACCACCCAGTTCCAACATTTCCTGTATCTCCTACCTCAGAGTCTGTTTGACTCTCTCAGGCACCATATAAGGGGCATGCTTAATAGGCCTTTGGGGTCCTGTATCCACATGTTGCTGCACCAGGTGGGTGCACCCTGGTTTCCCAGTGAACATGTCCCCAAACTCCTGTAACACTGCTTAGATTTCTCGAACCTGGGTAGGGGATAGCTGCTGGGACATTGCTACCTCCTCCAATGAGGTGTCAGTCCAAGCCTCACTGAGGAGATCAGTCACCAGATCCCCCTCAGATTCCTCCTGAAATCCACTGCAAATACTCAGCACAAGGGCCTCTCTATCATGGTAATATTTCATCATGTTAACATGGTACAATGTGTCCTGCCACCTGCCTAGCAGTTCTACCATTTAGTTAACATCACTGACCTTCCTTGCCACATTTAAGGGTCCATCCAAAGCTGCCTGCAGCTTATGTCTGACAGGAATAAGAACAATAACCTGCTGCCCCACAGCATATTCTCTAGCTTGAGCATTCCTGTCATACCAGACCTTTTTCTACTGTTGAGCTTCTGCCAGGTTCTCCCATGCCAAACCCATAAGTTCCCTGTGCCTTGTCATGAGATTTAGCACATATGTCACAACAGACTTCTTGTGGGATTCACACTCACTCTCCCACTCATCAAGAATGAAATCCAGAGGTCCCCTCACCCTATGCCCATACAGCAACTCAAAGGGTGAAAAAACTGTGGATTCCTGGGGCACCTCTCTGTACAAAAACAACAGATGGGGCAATATTTGTCCCACTCCCTCTTAATCTGGAATGCAAATGCCTGTAGCATGGTCTTTAGGGCAGAGTTAACTTCTCCAGCAGACCATTAGTTTGGGGATGGTAGGGGTGGTCTTTACGTGCTTCACTGCACAGTGTTTCCACAGATAAGCCAGCAGGTCTAACATGAAATTGGCACCTCTGTCATTCAATATTTCTTTTGGGAAACCTACCATGTTGAAAATCTCTTAACAAAGCATTTGCCACCTTTTCTGCCATGATGGAGGACAGCGCCACCACTTCAGGGTATCTGTTACCATAATCAACTACCACTAGGATATACTTCTTCCCTGTGGAACATGGGTTATTCAGAGGCCCCACAATATACATAGCTACCCTCTGAAATCTCCTGATTCACAGGAAAAGGCATCAAAGGAGCTTTGACCTTGTGTCCTGCCTTGCCTACTTTTTGGCACTACTCACAGGTCCTGCAGTACCCTGTTACATCCCTGGAAATCCCACATCAGTAAAGGTTCTCCATGATACATCTCATTGTATGCTTTATGCGCCCATATGACCTGCAAAGGGAACATCATGGGGTATGACTAGAAGTGCCAGACAGTAGGCTGTGGGCAGTAACAACTGTATTACCTCACTTTCTAGTCCTCACTCAGGAGTCCACTCTCTATACAGTAACCCTTTGTCCCAGTATACAGATTCCCCTTTTCCTTGAGAATCAGGTGCCTTCCTAGCTACCTCCCTCAAGCCTTGTAAGGTAGGATCTGAGAGCTGAGCTCTTTGTAACCCTTCCCAGCTCCTCTTCCACAGGAAGCCTGGTATCCTCTGACACCAGTGCCTCACTGTCAGCCTGGGTACTACTACTCATCTCTTCCCTTGCAGTCAGTCTGTCCAAGGGAACATCAGTACCTTGAAGCAGCTGTGGCTCACCTTCAGTCTTGCTGCTAAAGGGTAGCTCCCTCTCTAAAGTAGTCATCTCACCAGTCCTGGCTTCAAGTGTGCAGTCTCTCTGGGTCCCTCCCAGGCCTCCAAGATCCACAGGATTGTCTCCAAGCCTGACTGCATGTAACTGCATGCACACAAGATACTGCATTATCAAAATAATTTCCTATCAGGACATCTGCAGGGATATCCTCAAACACACCTACTTGCTTGCTTCTTTTTCCACCCTCCCAGTCAAGGTGAACCCTAGCCAAAGTTATTTGGAATGGGATCCCTCCTAAAGCTCTGACTATAGTAGACTGCCTAAGCATGTAGTGCTCTTCTTTAACCATAGCAGGCTTCACTATGGTTTGGGCTGAGGCTGTGTCTATCTTAGCAGTGACCTGTTTCCCATCTACTAAGATAGAGTATAACCTCTGGTGGTAGTTTGGTACCCCTGTTGTCTCCAGACAACTTACTGCTGGCATTCTGTTATTCTCACTTACTGGTTCCCCACCTTTTGTTCCCACCTTGCCTCCATGGGCATCTTTATGCTACATGGCTCCACTGGTTCCATTTAAAACATTTAACCCTTGGTCTTGACCATGTACCCAAATTAGTGGCTTCCCTTGTTAGTGGCAGAGTTGGTTGAGGTGGTTTAGGATTCCCACCACTGGATCCTTTAGACCCATGTGCAGCACGGGGTATCCCTTTCCTGTGCAGTGATGCCATGCTTGCTAGATATAGGTCTCTCTTTTCCCCCAACTCATCTGCGGTATTGCATTCTCTATCTGCCAACCAGATTTTCATGTCCTCAGGCAAAGAGCTAAGGGCTTGTTCCCTCACCAAAAGGTCTGACAGCCATTCAAAAGTGGTGACCTGACACCCACTCACCCATCTATGAAAATAAGTGCTTGGTTCAGCAATATATTCACACACACTTTCATCTGCCTTGCATCTATGCTCACAAAACTTTTTTCTATAAGCTTCAGGTGTTAACTTAAAACACTCTGATAGTTTTTAACTGTATTATAATTTAAGCAATCAGTATCAGACAATGTAGAAACAGCAGTTACAGCTTTATCATGGAGTAAGGGGGTCAGGAACTGTACCTTAACCCTTGGTCAACATTATACTGCTTACATACCCTTTCAAACATATGAATAAAACTATCAAAATTATCAACCTCTGTAAATTGTGCAAGAAATTTACTGACCTTTATTACTTCTACCATTCAGTTATTCCCTTCCCCATTACCTCCATGACCCTGGCAAAGAGTCAGCATAATCTCAGTCTCTCATTTTCTTCAGCTTCCAGACACCACAGTCTCTTTGCTACATCTATTTTCAAATGTTTGGCCTCCAGTTCAAGTCTCTTTAACTCCAGATGGATTTTTCAGTCCTCTGAGGAAAGGTTGAACTGTCCATTTTCTGAGAATTGTGCATCTCCAATGCCAGTCTGGTTGTCCTCTTGCTTGCTGGTCAGCTGTGATTAAGGCTGCAATCATTTCTGCTTTAGTAAGCTTGGCATGCACCAATCCTTTGCCTTGGCACATCTCAGCCAACTGGCTCTTTGTCAGCTTGCCATACTCCTCTGCTGACATCCTTGCCTGCTCTCCCTGAATAAATAAGCTAACAAAAAGATAAATAAAACTATTGTGACATGAAACTCTGAATATCTACTGTGTGGCTGCTTGAGAGTAAAAACACCTTCTTTAGTGACCACTGTTTACTGGCTACAGGAGTTCAATATCCACACCACTGAATCCCAATATGTGGATATCGCACCATTGCCAACCAATATGTGACGACCCAACACTGGACCAGTAATCAAGGAGCCTCAATCCTCATCACTGGCAACAGTAGAGGATGTACACTGGGAAGTTAACAGGTACACACACACTATTTAGAGATGCAGCTTTCTCCATCAAGTGCAATTTGCCTTAAGAGCACACAGAGACTACAGTCAGTCTGGGGCTGGTTTCTACCTCTTTCTCCAGATCCCCACTAAGACTCCCCACTGGCACAGCTATAGAGTTGAGATCTCAGCTGAGTGGCCAAGCCAAGACCTCCAACACCCTCTCTGTCCAATCAATGCTTCATGTCCCTGCCCAAGTAGCTGACATACTCTTTGAGGTTTTATTTACACACACACACACACACACACACACACACACACACACACACACACACACACACACACACACACACACACACACACACACACACACACACACACATGTGAAAGGCTGGCACAGATTTACTAGCTATACCCCTTTTTGCCCAGGGTGTAAGGTAATCACTGCCACCAGCCAGTCCTTATCAGCTACATTAAGGCCCTTAACAAAGGGTGTCCAATTTTACTGTGTATTATTAATACTAATACAAATGGTAGTTTGACTAAGAGCAAGGCTATTAGGAGTTGCCACACACTGTCATCAAATAAATATGCAAGTACACTCAGAATGTCAATAGCTCTACAAAGATCAGCCACAATATAAGGTTTACATATATTTAAAAATAAATAATAAAAAAAGACAATACTAAATATATATTCACAATGACATCAGACTTCAAAACCACAGGAAATATTTAAAACATCATTGCAGGACAGTCTCAAATAAATAAAGAAAATATCTAAACTAAGCTTCACTATATTGCTATGGCTAAGATAATTACTATTCCTTAGAAACATACTTCATTTGAGCAAGGCCGATGTGTGGAATGGATCTTCTAGTTGTTGTCAGGTCCAAGATAGAATGCAGAATGCTCTGTCTCTCTAAGAGATTTCTCATATTAATATCTCAAATATTATTGCTTGGATAGCTTGCAGAATAACATCATGTCTTGTCATCTGACTCAAGTTCCCAGGTGAAACCCTCACTGCTGGAGCTGGCAGTATTTAGCATCTACCTGTGAAAATACATAGACCTCAGATCTTTGTCAGATGCTAGAAGTCATAAAACAATTGCATTCCTTCATGCTTTTAGAGGAAGTAATTAGTTTACTCTGAAGACAATACAGAAAGCTTCTCAGCACAGACTCTGTTTCTTTAGCTGCACTGAAAACTGAAAGATACCATTTTTTATTGTGCGGCCATAAAGTAATTTAATTTCAGATATTTTTCTTATGTTAACTTCCTGTATTCCAATTTCCACTGTTAAAATATATACATTTAAACAGTTACAGTAGTGCATGTACATTTCTGTTCTATTTCAATAGGGCACACTGTGTTTACATTACAAACAGCACTTTGCAAAAACCTTTTCAACACACACTTCTGTACCAGCAGTTTGATATACCTTTTCATAGGTTCATAAGTGTGTACTAGGCTAATGGCCCTGGACCCTTTACAAGCTTAGCCCATAGGATTACTCTGGCATCATGCCACTCGACCTTAGTTTCAAGTGTCTTTGTTGAGTAGAGCCACTGGAATGGTTCCCAGGTTGAATTTTCTATTTCCCATCCACTCATCAAGATTTTTCTTGAAGAGGGCAAAAGAGACGCACTGCTTGACATGTATGAGAAGTCTATTTCATAGCATGGGCAGTCTCCGGGTTATGAACCTGTCCCTCCAGCATGTTCTATTGATTGTGGTAATGAGGTTGAGGTTTCTGGAGCATGTGGTGTGGAGGGATTGGGATTTATTCAGATGTAACATTTTTGAGAGAGCTGGGTCAACACACACTTCTGTACCAGCAGTTTGATATACACATGATGTACAGTTCTAATACATTTGTAACACAAGCATCTTCTATAAATCATGTTGATATTCACAAATGACATATAATTATTTACAAAATTACAGATAGCTGTGTTGGCAGTATCCCTCTTTGTCACAGCAGGTATATATTGTAGTAACTAGTGGAGATGGGCTAGATGGACCAGGGTTTATTTGTTAGACTAACAAAGGTGAGTCTTCTGTGGAGGTCTAAGGGTGGAAGACTGTCTTAATACCTCAGAATGCGCAACTGAGTTGCTCCCTAGGTAGCAATGAGCTACGGAATTGAGCACAGAGAGGCAGTGGAGCTAAGGAGGGTTGTGTAGCAGATATCAATGGAAAATTGTGTTTCCAAGGGTTTGGGTCTGTGTCTAGACATGGCAGAGCTAAACCCTGTGGAGCAGTGCACAGATACACAAAATACATGACCTAAATACAAGCAAAGTTAAACAGTTTTAACACAAATTAATCAATAGGAAAGCTCAAAAGTTATCCTTTTTCAAGCAGTCCCCAACTCAGGTGGATCTTGGGCTACACACTTCTGCCACAAGTGTGCAGGAGGGCCTTCTTAATGTGGGATAGCTGATTTTAGTCCTCAAGTAATAGCAAACATCCTAGAATCAGCAAATCTGAATCTACCCTATGCTATAGGATACAGAAGTACTAGAAAGCTTAAGTGCAGAAAAAACAGTCACAGCAATAAAAACAGCATAAATGAAGCAGCAGTTAAGCAAAATGCAGTTCATAAAAGTGTTATACAAGCTTTAAATATACTTATTTTTTTGTTGAACACAGTGGATGTCTTGGATTTAGTTCAGATTCACTCCAGATGTCTAGCTAAAATACAAGCAAAGTACTGTGCATTCCAGAGCAGTTTTTGAAAAATGAACTTAAAAAAATAAGATAAACAAATTTTAATATTTTGTTAACAATAAAAGCTATTACAACTGTACAAATAGCAATGTTATCAGTAAAAAGTACTCTTTACAGCAATCATAGTCTGTGCATTCATAGTCTTTTCCATAAATACTGTAATGTATTATAATTTATACAACCCCTAAATTATATTTTTATAACCTTTCACAAATCCTCATATATTGAAAACTTTCCAGTCTAGACATATATTGTTAAACAGACATAAGCATGCACATGACAAGAAGAAATTCCTCTTTAAGTGCTTGTTTATCGAGATATTTACAGAAATATAAAAACATATATGTAATTGAATAATAAACAATACAGATAATACTTGATATCTCTTAAGCTGTGGAACTTATAGTGCAAATATCAAAGACAGTTTTCTTCATTAACATCCAAGGTTTCACCTAATATCTTGAATAGTTTGTAAGTCACTTGTTTTTTTGTTTGTTTTTTCTTTTTTTTTGAATAATTAAGTACACAGGGAAATATTACTTACTTTCATAATTACTAACCAAGAATTTGTAATTTTTTAGTGTGATATAAACCAGCATTTTAATGGAAATGTCCTGTGTCCACATTGATGTTTCACACTGTATACCCCAATCATGTATAGGTTTCCCAGTTATGAAAATATGAACATAAATATGAACATATGAATACTAAGTGCAAACAAAGATTAATCTCTAGAGTTCAAGACATCCTAGACTGATAATCTTGGTGTCATTTTTAATAAGTCTTTGCCATTCTAATACTTCTTGTTTCTAGCTGGTAAGTTACTTAGTCAAAGAAGCCAGACCCCAAAATATTTCTGGATGCCATAAGCAGGTATGGGTGTGAACTAAAAGTACACAAATAAGGTGTTATACTGTAGGCATGAATGACTTAATGCTCTCCAGTGGTCAGATGAGAACATTGTCTTTGCACTAACATGCCACTCAACAATTAAACTTGACAAATATTATTCAGACCACTTTTGTCAAATGATTCTTCATCTACTTTACACAAAAGTCCTATAATTGCTGTGCTTATTTCACCCTCCTTGTGTCTGCATACCAGACGTTTTACACATCACTCATGATAGTGCTCAAGCAGGAGACAGTAGGCCTCACCAACCTCAACCTCACCAGCAGACTGGTAAGCTGGTCTGCTCACTGTCACCCATCTCTCACTATACGGAGAAGAACAGACTAATAAGGCATCCCAAGCAGGGATGGATGGTTCAAATGACTCCTGTCTGGCCAGGGGATGCCAGGGTCTCAAACCATATGGAACAAATGGACCCCTTGCAGTGCATCTATCAAAACATTCTATCTACTCTATTGGCCTGTTCAGACACAACCTTTCAAAGATTATAGGCTCCAACACTTTCCACACTCCCACAACCCACCATAATTGCCATTAAGAACACCAGAATCATTAATGAAATTCAAACCAGTGAAGTGACATATCCTTACTTGGTTCTAGAGCTTTATTAAAATTCAAATTGCGACACAAACAAAGCTGAAGCAGGTAATAGTGAAACTGGTTAACAAAGTAAGAAGCCAAAGGAAAAATGTGAATCAATCAAACACAGAAGGTGATGTCTTTCAATGTAAAACAAAAAAACTAATAAGGTTTGATATATTACACTTTTTCAGGTGTTCTAAAAAAAAAACAATTCAAAATAAATGCAAAAATTCAAATCACACAATAAAAAATTCCAAAAATTCAGACTTGCATTTTATATTCTCTGTTGCATCAGCTTAAGCACTGTTTTTACAGTGTTTACTCCATACAGACCTAGATATTCTTCTGCCCATAACCTCTTACTTTCTCAGTGCAAGTATTATATCACCCCTTAATTTGCTAAAATTGTCTGCAGTACTGTAAGTGCAAAATAAAGGGTCAGATCCATTTCACTAATATATTTGAAAATGTATGCTTTCTAATATGTTTTCTAATATCTGGCATTCAATCACATGCTCAGTTTTTTAGTTTAGGATTATATATTCCCATATAGTAGGCATAGCATGACATACATTTTGCTAACAACATAATGTTTTTGGAGTCACACTCTGCAAACTCTTTAAAATAATATTTTTTTTGAGTAAAATGGTGAACAAACTTGTTACCTTTAAATATAGATTTACAAAAAGAATACTTATACAAAGGGCCTTCTCCTTGCTTTGGCTTTATCTATTTAGATTATTATTCACAAAATAATATATCAGCTTAGGGATGAAGGTAAACCAGTATCTTCCACATTCCTGGAATTATCAAAATCATTTGGTACAGTCTCCCATACTAAACTACTAAAAACAACTCTCCTTTGTTCTCACCACCCCTACCCTAAGACAGTTATATATACATAATAAATACAAGATAAGATTTAAAAACTATCTCTTAGGGTCTATATTTTATCGAAAAATAATGTAACCAAACAGGATTTAACATCGAAATGCACATCATCGAGCTGTTGATAGTAAGATCATGGTACAGTAAAGGATGAAAAATTTGCCCTTTCCTCATTGTAGTGCGATTTCAGAGTTGGTATATATAATTAGTGGGAGGTGTGGGGGGGTGCAGCCCCCCCAGAACACCGAGTTCGATGACATGCATTTCGATGTTAAATCCTGTTTGGTTAAATTATTTTTTGATTACGTAATATAGCCCCATCTCTTAGATAGCAGACAATCTGCCCAATACCAACTACCTAACCATAACCATTGGTGTCCTTCAGAGCTCATTTGAAAGTCTGCTCCCCTTCAATACTTTTATAAACAACCTTCATACTGCAGAGGGACACGGCTCACTGGTTCAGTATGCAGATCTCAATCATAATCCGCTCAGCTCCAAGCATTCCATCACTGCATACTATTATACAACAATCCTACTCTCCCTTCAAATCTTTTTTGAAGAATTCTAATGTTCTTCTGAACCCAAATAAAATACAAATTCTACTTTTCATCCTATAACAAAACATGCCTTTATTATATCATCTGCACAAAACAATAGAATTGAGATTGTCACACATATTAAATTATTTAGGTGAAATGTGATCTGCACTTCCAAAATAATATAAAAAATAAATTCACATAAAAGTATACAACTATATAAATCATCTCCCAACTTCATCTTGAAATCTAGGAAGACCACTACCCTCTCACATCTTCTGCCGATCCTCTCAAATGCATTGCCCTACTAACAAATGTCATTTCCTCCCCTTAAGCAAAACTAGACCAATGTTTTAAAACAGCAAAATTTGCAAACCACCTTCCAAGTAAAACCCATTATTACTTAGCAGTCAGGCAGCTAAACTGGTTAGAATTCCCCAAAATCAACTTAAACTGGCCAAAATTATATTTCAGCACCTAAACAAATGTCCAGCACTGAAGGCACTAAAGCTATGGTACCCCCCATCACACAAGTAGATCTCCAGCACTGAAGACAGTATATCTATGATACTCCCCATTACCCAAACAAATGTCCAGCACTGAAGACAATATATCTATGGTACTCCCCATCTTGTCATCTCAGAGTTAAGGACACATATTTTGCACAAGTCCATAAACCAGATAATAAACATAGTCAAATATTACATTTCTCATATACTCTCCTAAAAGACCCATCAGTCATTAATCCAAAATTCTTCCAATATACCTTAGGACGTTCTTCTTGGATTCCAAACTATACTCCTGCCATCCTTCTCCTGGCTAAATGTTGTTGCAACTCTATTTGTCCTCTGAATGTAGATCCCTGTTTGGTGTCCTTGCATAATTTAAGCTTTAGGGCTTTCATATGAAGACCCAGTAGCTTATCATTACTACAATAAAACTGAAATGTTACTTTGTGGAATATAATAATTTGCAAGATCTCTCTCATTTTTTTATGTATGTTATAGTTAGCATTTACTCTTTTGTCTTGTATTGTATTATATTATATTATATTATATTATATTATATTATATTATATTATATTATATTACATTCACTGATAAGGGGCCTGTCATGACCCACTTGGTCTTTCCTGGTATACAAATGTTAATAAATAGTAAATAAATAAATAACTATTCTGCTCCTTCTAGCATAAAATTTATTTAAGATTCTGTTATTGGGTCTCCTCCACCACATATGACAATAAAATTGTATTGCTCAGAATGTGCTTGTGTCACTCCACAATCGTTTGTATAATACTGGTATGGCTATTACAGGTTAACATCAACCTAAAACAATGCATGTTATTAGGTTCCACTTCAGATGTTTCAGCAAGATAGATTATTTATTTTGTACTAATGACTCATCATTATATCCTCTGATAATTATAGTTCTTCCACAAATTCTATTTGTGTAGAAATGCACTGCTTCAGGTGTCATGGCATCTCACTATGCCTGCTCTTCCATGGAACAATACACGGCACTTCATTTATACTGATGCCTTCTTCTTTGTCAAGCTCCACCACACTGGTGCCACATGTTTTTGTCTAGTATATGTACTTAATATAGAGTTTTACATGCATCCTGGCTATCATAAACCATTTCATAAACCATTTCCTGAGTGTGCCCTGAATTACCAGCCACTTTTTAAATCTATAGTTATTTGCATTAACAATAAAATACCTTGCTCTACCAAAAATTAACTGCTGGGTCCCACATTTAACTCCTGGTAGTCCAGGAAAAAAGCATCCACTATAGCTTCCATTATCAGTCTCTGCACAGACAAATCATGATATGGCCTCTATTCTTTCAGCTAAGCCCTTGGATGAATTCTTTGAAGCAGCAAATTTATCAAATAACATGTACAAATATTTCACTTTGCTCTCTAGATGATGCTATACAATATTCCTTCACAGCTCTCAATGCTTCCTGCAATTGAATGGTCTCACACCTGACCTTTCCCAAGTCCACTCTGAGAGACTACATTATTTATAGATATGAGTGCTATTCTATGTTGGTGCAGTATTGGTGGCACTGACCTCTGGAAAATGGGCACTTAAGTGTGCTAGACTGATACTGGTTGGTAGCCCCATTGATTCTGAAAGCAAAAAAGATTTTAACACTGGCATTATTAACCTTTCAAGGAAATGTGTGTGTGTGTGTGTGTGTGTGTGTGTGTGTGTGTGTGTGTGTGTGTGTGTGTGTGTGTGTGTGTGTGTGTGTGTGTGTGTGTGTGTGTGTGTGTGTGTGAGTGTGTGTTACTTTAGCCAAAGTGCTCTTTTGGCCACATTTCACTTACATATCCGATTCACTTCCATGCATATTTATATTTTATTCTGTTTGCTGGTGTTAGATAAAAATAAATTAGGACAACACAGGAGGCTCAGATACAAGAAAACTTTACTAGTGTACACCAGGAGGCAAAAAAACATACAGTACAAGTATAGAATTCTGTCTAACATGATACAGGAAGTAAGTCTTATTTTATACATTATACATCCAAGCTGTGCCCACCTTACTGACGTGGTCAGTCACAGGGCACCTACATCACTATAGTCTACAATATTCTATTCATAAGAAAGTGCTGAGGTTATACTTTTTAAAAGTTTTCCCATGAGAATAATATAGCCTTGCTAAGCACCTGGTCAGTTATAATGTCTTTCTGTAAATGTTATTCTTTCAAGGTTTCAGTCCTGCTCGAATACAATAGTCAGTTCAGTTCTTAATATGCTTCTTTGTTCCTCTCGCAACATTGACTTTAGCAGCTGTGCTGATAATATTCACAAGGCCAACTATCTCAGAGGAAGGAAGAAAAGATTCAATGCCTTATACATTCATTTTCCTGACCCAGCAGATAATCATTAGTGAAAACATAAGCTTGCTGAGCTGGCTACTGCCAGGGTCAGAGTTCAATCACACTGCAGCTCCAAAGCTTCAAGCAATTACATGTAAGATCATTCTTACTGCCATATTGTAAAATAGAATAAAATGCATTACATACTATTTGCTTTTAAACTAGCACTTCATATATGTTTAAGTACATATTTTTCTAACATTCTCCCTCCTTTTAATACTTTTTATTCTATCCAGAAACATAAACAATATTATTTCGTTTCCTAGCCTCCTCCTCTCAGGGACTTTTAACTAGGCAAGTCATTTGTTTTACATTTCAGAAAGAATTTCATTTGGAACTAACAGATCCAACTCGATGTCTTGGTACATAGTCTCAGTTACAGATATGTCAACAAATTCTCTAACTAATCTTTTCATACAGGGTATCCCGCAACAGACACATGCTCCTAGTATGAGCAAAACAACACAAATGGCAATCAAAATATTCATTAGGATTGAACCCCACCCACCAAATAGATTCTGGAAAAAGTTCATCAGTGGGTTTGGGCCTGGTTCAGTCATGGCTGATACCTGCTGTATTACCTCTAGGTGGTCGTTGATTTCGTGTTTATTATCTGGTATATACACACAGCATTCTTCTTTGATAAGCGCGCACGTACCACCTCTCGCCGCTAGGGTGAAGTCAAGAGCCATTCGGTTTTGTAGCACAACAGTTCTCATTGCATTCAGTTCATCAGTCACAAGTTCGAAAGCATAAAAAGTTGCATTACTCATTACTTCGAGAAGTTTTGACAATTTTCTCAGCTCCCAGATCGATTTGACTGCTCCATAGGCTGGGAATATTCCAGCCCAGGATATAACACTGTCACTCAAGTCCATATGAGTCAATTTTTCTTTATCTTTCACGGATGGATGGTCCTTCCAGCCAGCCTTGATCTTACCCACTAGATTAGCGGGTTTTTCGACTGAATTCCCAGTTCTTCGGGCTACATCTCTTACTTTTCGTATCTTACCCAGAGGTAATTCTGCAGTATGCCTTATTGCTGGAACCAGGTAACCCAAAAAACAACTGCCGGACCAATTCTCAGGTAACCATTTATATGCCTTTTTCCCACAAACAAAATAACAGTTTTCTACTTTAGTACTGATACGGGTTAACTCTGAATGAAACATTTTTTTGTCTATAACAGACAATTGTTTATGCAATTCAGGATTTTTCTGCACATCTTTTATCGTTGTTCTCATTAAGCTCAAATATGAATCATAATTTGTGCTACAACTAGTACTTTTATCTTTGGCCTTAATATAGCATTTGTAAGATACAGTTATGTTACAGTTACTCCAACCAACTTGGAGTGTATCATTTTTATAAAAACAAACAATTCCTCTCTGTGTGATGGGTAAATACAATGCAACTTTGTCCTGTGATCTCACAGAACCTGTGTCAAAAAGTAAATTTTCCCAAGTCTCATTTATCCCCAAGGGCACAGCGGACATCAAAAGTCCTCCATATGCTGTTGGTATAGCAGTACAAACCCAGCAGTTTGAAACGTTCATAGTCTCTACATATACACGCTTCATGGCCAAGTATGTGTTAAAGTTTGGATGCCAGTCTATAGACAGTTCATCACGTTTTGTCAATTTCATTTGTGTGGTTATATGCAGGAAAAACCACAACAAAAGGAAAGTCACCACAATCACAGTAAATAGGTGTATAATTAGCAAGATAGTCAAACAATATCTTTGGGGTTGGTTCGCGTTTCTATTCACTTTGCTCTTGGCCATCCTGCCTTTGTGGTGTATCAGTTACAAAATGTTTATCAAGCTGAAAATTCTTTACCAGTTTACAATGCGTCAGGTGGACCCAGGACAACCTCTCAGCAACCTTTATTGCAGTAGGCGTCGCCAACAGTACCTGGTATGGACCTTCCCACTTTGGACTCGATCAGTTTTTCTTCTTGATGACCTTCAACCAAACCCAGGACCCCAGGGTCAGCACCGCTTCCGGTTTTGTTTGTTCTTTATCTGAAAAAGAGTTCAACTGCAAAACAGTCTTATTGGTTAACAATTTCTTCATATGACTAGCTAATGAGCTGTCAGCCTCCAGCTCTGCAGGCATGAGAGCTTTCCACTGTGGCACATAATATGCCCTCCCAAATATTACTTCAAAGGGGGTCAAGCCCTTTACATTTGGAACTGTTCTCATGCTCAGCAATGCTAAAGGTAAACAGCAAATCCAATTCTTCTGAGTCTCACTCATCAATTTCCTTAACTTATTTTTCAAAATCCCATTGTACCTCTCCACCAGTCCTGCAGACTGTGGGTGGTAAGCACAATGATTTTTCAAGGAGATCCCAAAGAATTTCCCAAGTTGTTGGATTGTCTGGTTGACAAAGTGTGTCCCATTGTCACTATAGATTCTTTCCGGTATGCCAAATCTAGGAATTATTTCTTTTACTAGGGCCTTTGCCAGTGTTGCTGCATCCGGATTTCTAGTTTGAAAAGCTTCTACCCATTTTGAAAACATGTCTATAATCACTAAACAGTATTTTTTCCCTTCACATTTATTCAATTCTATGAAATCCATACAGATAGTATGGAGCGGATATGGTGGTGTAGGAAAACTCCCTTGCTTGGGTTTGAATGCTCCTTGTGCATGATGTTTATTACAAATATGACATGCTGCACAAAATTTTTGTGTGTAATTTGTAAATCCGTATGTTTGGAATATTCTATTAACTAACTGTACCATCCCATCTGTTGAGACATGGCTCTGCCCATGGCTCAACAAAGCTGCATATCTAAATAAATTAGACGGCAATATTGGCTTTTTCTCCTTGGAGATATACAGTCCGTTTTCGAGGATCGCACCCCGTTTTATCCATTTTTGTTTTTCTGCTTTTGTGGTTAATGTCTGCATTGTTTTTAACATTTCCAAATCTAAAATCTCAGATGGTTGTAATTCCTCATTCAAAAGTAAATTTTCTGAGTCTGAAGCTGCCTGCTTTGCAGCTGCATCAGCTCATGCATTACCTTTTGAAATCGGATCCTGTTGTTTTGTATGAGCTATACATTTACAAATAGCTACTTTAGTAGGTAACTGAATGGAATCTAACAAATTTAAGATAAGTTGCACATGATTAATTGGTTTTCCAGTGGATGTTATCATTCCCCTGTTCTTCCATTGTTGCGCAAAAACATGCACTGTAGAGAAAGCATACTGACTGTCAGTATAGATGTTCACACATCTGTTTTTTGCTAGAGTGCAAGCTCGTGTCAAGGCTATCAATTCTGCTGCTTGAGCAGACAAGTTATGCTGCAGGGGTTGTGCTTCTAAAATCTCTGTATCTGTTACTACTGCATACCCTACTAGATTCTTCCCTGTAGGACCCTTTCTGCATGATCCATCCACATAAAATGTCACCTCGGCATCATCCAAAGGCATATCAGTAAGATCTTGTCTGGGCAAAGTTATTTGCGCAATTTCCTGCAGGCAACTGTGTGGTGTGCCATCCACAGGAGTCGGAAGTAACGTTGATGGATTTAATGTTGTACAACGTTCAATTGCCATATGAGGTTGGCTCAGCAATATGGTCATACAAGAAAGATGACTAGCAGGAGATAGGTATGCTATTTTTTCTTGCAGTAAAATTATCGCGACTGCATGGGGCACTCTCAAAGTGAGAGGGTGGAATAACACCACTGAGGCTGAAGCCTGTACCGCCATTGCAGCTGCGACTACTGCTTGTACACAATGTGGCAATGACCGTGCCACTGGGTCTAACTGTGATGAATAGTAAGCTATGGGGCGTTGCTTATTCCCATGCTGTTGCGTCAAAACTGACGTCATATATCCCTGTTTACAATCTACGGTTTGGAAAAATCTTTTGTGGTAATTTGGAAGTCCTAAAACTAATGATGAAGCTATCAATTGCTTTAGTCTGCAGAAAGCTGTTTCTGCTTCAGGTGTCCAATGTAATGTATCTTGTGCTGCCATTGATGTTTTAAATATTAAATCAGCCAATGGAGCAGATTCTAAAGCATAATTCAGTATCCAACTTCGACAAAAATTAGTCGTTCCCAAGAAGGACATAATTTCCTTCTTGGTAGTTGGTTTGGGTGCCTGTAAAATTGCTGTTTTTCTATCCTCATCTAGTATTCTACCTTCCTTGGATATTACATATCCTAGGTATCTAACCTGTTTCCTCCAGAGTTGTAACTTGTGTTTGTTTACTTTGTGTCCTTGTTGTGCTAGAAATTTCAATAATGCTATTGTATCTTCCCTGCATTGCTGCTGGGTAGGGGCCGCTAGCAGGATGTCATCTACATAAAGTAGAATCTGAAAACCCCCTGTTGGAGTAAATCCCACCAGGTTGCTAGCCATTTCTTGTGCAAATATCATTGGACTTTCACAATATCCCTGTGGTAGCCGAGTATAGGTATATCTTTTACCCTGAAATGTAAAGGCAAACCAATACTGGCTATCAGGATGTATAGGTATTGAAAAGAAAGCGTTGCTTATATCTACCACAGTAAAATATTTTTGTTGTGGCTTTAAATCGTTTAATAAAGTGTGTGGGTCTGGCACCGTAGGTGCTCTAGGTATTATTGCATCATTTACGGCTTGTAAATCCTGTACCATCCGCCATTCCCAGTTTGCTTTTTTAACAGGAAATAGAGGGGTATTACATGGTGAATCCAAAGATTCTACCAGTATCCCTTCCTTGAGTAATGCTGCTATTATAGGCTTGATTCCCTGCTCTGCATCCTTCCTCAAGGGGTATTGTCTTTTTTGTGGTCTGAATGCTGATTTTGGTGTAATGGTTACTGGACCTGCTGTCCGAATAAGCCCTACATCTGATTTTCCTGTTGACCAAAGAATGCTTGGTATATCATACAAGGCTTTTTCTTCTTCTTCTAACAAAAATGCCAATCAGCTGTCCTCACTATGTTGTAAGTGTACAGCTGGACGTGCTTGCGTTAACCAATTCAATTTCTGTTTTTGTACTCCCTGTTCTGATAATTCTAAATCAGTTTGTTTCTCCCATCTTGTCACTTTTTCACCCAAATCTGCCCATCTCACGTTTTTATGTTTTGTTAAACTGACATGTGGCAGTCTGTTGGATTTGTACAATTTCATGAATTCCTGAGGTAGTGAACAGCTTACCACACTGTTACCCTCAGTATCCCAATATAAAGTTCGTAACACCAGTCTATAAGCCAGATTTTTGAACAATTCTTGCTCATATTCCTTATCAGGTCCTGGTGTGCTACAGTAGTATAGAGTACAATGTAACAAATGCTGCTGATCAGTGTCAAGGGAGGGTACCTTACTGATGGCTACGTTCATCAGTTCTTCAGTTACTTCCCCTGGACCAGTCGTAACTAGGTCCTGGCTGTACCAATAATAGGCCTCACCCTCCGATCGCACCACAAAAGTATCCATTTGTCTTTGTGCCTCCATACCCTGCATGGTAGGAACTACTGCTATGCCAAAAATCTGCATAAGGTCTCTTCCCAGTAGGTTTACTGGACATTTTGCAGAAACTACAATTTTACCTTTTTGGGTCATACCTGAAACAGGATCAGTTATTGCTATATCATGGGAAAGTGGTTCCCTATATAGCTGTCCATTTGCTGCTTTCACTAATATATAGTCAGGCGATTCGGAGTGTTCTGGTAACTTTGATGGATGTATCAAAGTTCGTGACGCTCCCGAGTCACACAGGAATTTCACTTCCTCCTTCCACCAGAAGTGTAACTTCCGGTTTTGTGTCTGCCAAATAGAGCTCCAAGCTCAACAATGCTAAGTCCAAAATTTCACTTTCTTCATCCTCTGCATCTGCTTGTACTTCCTCTATTCCCTCTACTACATTTACATTTTCTTTCTGTCTATTAACCTTTCCTGATGATTTTTGATTGTTATCACTATCATATAGTCAGTCCTCATCATCTTTATCTTTTTCTTCTGTAGTCGTCCTTTTATTTAGCCTGCAATCCCTTGCTAAATGTCCTTTTGTACCGCATTTAAAGCACTCACCTTTCTTTTTTCTCTCTTCAAAATCCTCTAACTTTTTGTCAGAGTGTTTATTACCCTGGGCATTTTTCTTACCCTTTTTACTCGATTGCACCACAAAGACTTCTGCTCCATCTTCAGCTGTGAAGACCTGTGTTTTCTTTTTCTTTTTACTATTAAAGTGTCTTTTAGCATGTCTAGCATAC
>NC_056732.1:1731411593-1731426731 GCF_019279795.1 Protopterus annectens
CAAAAGGAACCTTGACGACTGGATGGGAGAAAGGAAATTCACCGGGGATCATGTCACTCGCCCTGCTAGACAGGGGTCCAGGGAAGTAAATAGTGTGGGAAGAAATAGCCAGGGAATTGTTATGGCTAGGCTTGTATAGGCCCTAGGGCTGATAGCCTAGTACCAACCTATGAACCTATGAACCTATGACAGAAACAATGTCCCCATTCTGCAGAGCTAATATTCAAAGATATCACATTCTGAGACTTTTCAGTCATAGTTAATAATCTCATTTAGCTAAATGAAAATCCTTTTTGAACATCTTGAATGACAAATAGTCTCACAAATAAAACACAAGTTATTAAGGTGGATGCATCCCTCTCACCCAAGAAGCCTGTCACTACTGCAGAACACCAGGGCTTGTTCCTCACTATGCTCCTTTTTTCATATACATCTCAGATGTTATGGCAAATTATGAAGGCTTCTGCCTGATGAAGTTTGGTAATGACTGTAAATCCTGAGCCATTATGAACTCTCCAGAAGACATAAAAACCATTCAGCAAAGACTGGCACAAATAAATAGCTGATGTCAAAACCACGGTTTAAAAATAAAACAGCATGAATGTATGCTTTGCAAAGCAAAATTTCCCTTGCAACTTTTACTTTAACAAAACGTTTGTGAATATTAACCCAATTCTGAGGAGCCACAAATTGTTCAATTTTTCAACATACATTCACTGCTGTGAGAAAGTGCTTATTTTCGACAATATAGAATGCAAATCCAGGGAAGTAATCATATGTCCTTTACAATGCACTCAGTCCAGTCTATGAATATAATGCTCTATAGGCATGTACCTGTCCTAATCATCTGACTCAGACTGCCTGACCATTGCATTTTCTAAAGATGAAAATCAAGGAATTAAATTATAAGAGATGCTGAGATTGCCTCAAATCCCAGTCCTTTTTCACAGTGTCCTAATGGCTGCTATGGGGAGGTCTCCACCTCATTTACATTGTGATCCCATCCTTTCAAACCTTCTAAATATCCACAAGTTAAACAGTGGTAGAAGTACCCACTTTAGAGAGCACAATCTCTACTGCATGTTAAATGGGAACTAAAGGAGGGGTACATATGTCTCCTACAGAGTTCTTCTTCCCTAGAACAACTTCTTCTCTAGGTGAAGATAAGCATGTCACTTAATTTTTACATATATAGATGAATGGATTAGAAATTCTACCCTTAATCTCTATTTGTCACGCTTGCCCCTAGTGTTACAGAGAATCATCTAAATAAAATACTCCACAGTTATGATTATCAAAGTGGACACAGATGGGTGTTCACACAATAGTAAGGATTATCTCATCTGGGGCTATGCAAGAGTTCCAGAAAATATGGGTGCCTTAAGTCTAAGCTACTAAGGCTAGAAACACAGAGGGAGTTCATGGCTAGGCTGATGAAGATCCTCAAAGAACAATAGCCTAGTAAGTATCTATGAACTTCTGAAACTAAAATTCCATAAGCATATGTAATAACACCAATAAAGAGTAAAAGGTAAATGATTTACCAAAAAAGAGCACATATTTCTAGATTAGTCTTATAGTCACATACCATACATTGCAATACACAGACAATTTTATCTATTTTTATACTAGTCATAAGACTGACACTGAAACATTCAGTTGGTGAGAGTCAGACTTCGTCCATTCACATTAAACAGGCAGACAGTTAATGAGACATTCTTAAGCTGCACAATGTATTGATAAGTTTATGAACATTTTATAACACACTAAGATAACTGCATTTGTAAATCTCTGATTTGTTCTTTCACATTGACAAGTAGCTCTTATAGTAATAGAATATTAGGTGGAATTCAAAACTGAATCTTTCCCATGCATTATCTTATCTGTAATAAATAAACAATAAGCCAGAGCTCATGAAATAGCATTGTATTTAGTTTCTAGTATCTCCTTTTAATATCTTTCTGTCTTTCCCTTGCAAGCTGATATAGTTTCTTTGGGCCATCTACTGAGTTACTTTCCAGAAGTTGCTAGAATACCTCTGATGCCTTATTTGCTATTGCAACTCCTCTTTTAACCTCTTTGTTAGCTAACCAGCATTCCTTCCTAGCCTGGTCTGTCTTTTCTATCTTACACTTCTTCCTGCACTCCTTCTTTCTTTTGATGACTTCCTGGACTTTTGCAGTCCATCACTTTCCTTCCTTATGTACCTTATTTCCATGCCTTGCTTGGCCACATGTCTGTTCTGAGTCCTCCCACATACTATTTTGAGGTGCTGCCATTCTTCTTCACCTCCATCTATTTCCTCCTCTTCTTGAAGTTCTAGATCCCTGAGTAATTCCTTGAAATGCTGTGCTTTCTCTCCAGTCTACTTTCAGGTCTTTGGGCTCTCTGTTGACCTTATATGCCAAACAATGGTTTTTGCTTTGGAATGACTGTTTTTCTGGAGATGACTTCTCAATCACTGATTCTACCCCAGTGCACTTTCTTTATTAGGAGGAAGTCTACTTGAGTTCATTTTGGCTACTCTTGTATGTGATGGGTTCATAGGTTCATAGGTGTGTACTAGGCTAACAGCCCTGGAGCCTATATAAGCCTAGCCCAAGAAGATTCCTTGCATCATGCCGCCCAAAGTTATTTCCCAGTGCCCCTGTCAAGCAAGGCCACTGAAGTGATCCCCGGGGTGAACTTCCTATTGCCCAGCCACTCGTCAAGATTTCTCTTAAAGAGGGCCAGCAGAGTGCTCTGCTTGACGTGAATGGGAAGTTTGTTCCAGAGTATGGGAAGTCTCTGGGTTAGGAACCTGCCCCTCCAGCATGTTCTGTTTATTGTGGTAATGAGGGTAAGGTCCCTGGAGCATGTGCCATGGAGGGATTTCTTTAGGTGTAGCATATCTAGCAGCTCTAGGTCAGACATGGCTTTGTAGGTCAAGCAGAGATCGCCTCTAAGTAGGTGGTAAGAGACAGAGTATAGCTGGAGTTTTTTGACTCTGTCCATATAGGGCATGTGTCTAAGGCCTAAGATCCACTTAGTGAGGGATTTTTGTGGCATTTACAGTTGTTGTAGGTGTCTAGTGAGGTACATACCAAATGGAGCGTTGTATTCTATAATAGGTCTAATGAGGGATGAGTAGAGAGGGATTATGACCTCTTTGTTCCTGGACGATGGTGGTGATTTTGAGAGGGAAAAACTCAGCATGTTTTTCAGAGGTGAGAGGACCCCCACAGACACATGTTGAGAACATGCAACTCCTAATAGGCATTGGTTAGAGATCAAGTTTGAATCTTGTACCTTCTGCATGGGAGGTGAAAACCTTATTTATTATGCCAATTGAACTCATGATGAGCATACATCACAAAGAATCCAACACTGTAAAGCAATCACATGACCTGCCATGATGTATTAGTCATCACTGCTCAGTATCCATGCTGTGCTGCAGAGACACTAGATCAGCAGTGCAGTAATCCATCATGAAACAAGGTCTACTGTGGTCAACTTTAGTCACTTTTCCAGATAATATTTTTATGTTGTTTTTCTTTTCTTTATTTTGTTATGTAAAATACTTGATCAGAGAACACTTATCTATGTGTAATAAATAATAGTGCACTAAACCTCTTATATCCAAACACTGCCCAGGTTTATACTGCCTTCATGACATATTAAGAACCACATGCAGGGGGTAGTCACAAGGCTAGTAGGAGACCCTTAGCAGTGATGAGTAAGTGAATGGTGCTGACACACCCATGTTTGTGATGACAGGGCAGATGTGAGGGGTTTGCTCTACTAAGAATCTGCCACCTTCACAAGAAAAAGTCAAGCCTGCACATGTCTGTTTGAACACCAACAATCCCTGTCCCAAATCTGTAGTAAAACTGAATTAAATTTTAACAATCCTTATCCCAAATCTTTAGTAAAACTGAATTAAATTTTAAGTTAAGATATGCAGTAATAAATGATAAGGGGTGCTGAAGAAACTCGTTAGTTAATATGTTGCTCTTTTGTTATATACATTACTAATGGTCTTCATCTTTCCTCCGATTTCCTACTTAACATGTGCTTATTTTGGTTTCATTATATACACTACCAATGGACTTCATCTTTCTTCAGATTTTCCTACTTAACACATGCTTATTTTGGTATTACAGGCAAAGTCTCTTTCTAGCTCTAAAGGCATTCTGAAATGCTGTAATATATGAGTTAACTTTCCTTTACAGATCATTATTCACATTAAAAAGTTCACAATAAAGATTTTATGACACCAAAGGTGATCTTAATCACAATTTGTTGTCACGTCTTTGACTCCAAATCTTTGAAAGGTGATGACCACTTTACTATCTTACCCTGAATAAATTATATTATTGAGCAATATTACCTGACTTATAGTTAAAGCTCCAAGAAATAAGTCTATAACTGGATGTTTATCACGCATAGTATCATCTGAGCTTTACAAGAGTTAAGAAATCTTTTCTGATTCTTTGCTTATTTTAAGAAAATAAAACCTTCATTACCTATTAGAAACAGTCCCTCAATATGCCAACTCTCAAAGAATTCATCACTTTTCACTTCCCAAAAAAGGAAATGAGGCTACCCCAGCACATACTCTCCTGCTAAAACACCCTGTGGTGTCTCCCACAACTTTTAGTCTATTCAGTTCCACATGCCTGGTATTGTATGTCATGCAAAATACATGTTAACATGTGCTACAAGACAACAAGTTTATTCCATGACTACAGTGTACTCAGCAGCAAACACACTCTCCCTTTGAAGGTTATGGCAAGCTTAGGGAAAAAAATCCATCACTCCTTAAAACGTCCCATGGCTAACCTATCTTTAGGTTAGTGCATATAAAATTGGCTCAATGATCCCATTGTTAAGACCACATTTACTCCCTGTTATACAACAAAAAAAAAACATTCTTTTACCAGTTATGACACTGTAAAAGTAAAAGTTTTCTATCAATGAGTTATACAGCTGAGGACAATAAAAAAGAACAACAGAAAAATTCCATTCTGATGTCCTGTTTTAATATATCAAGGGAAGATAGGGATGTCAAATCCAGCCAGTCCTTCAGAAGGTAGAGCATAGGCTTCAAGCCCTACAAAACAGTATTTCTCTAAAAATCTTTCAAAATCAAAAACAACCCGCTAAATCCCATTAATTTACCTGTCTAATTTGGCTTATGACACACAGCAAATAGCCACTGCTGACAAAAAACAATCTTTGCAACTTCCAAGAACACCAGAAACTCCTGATATGTAACATTAAAGATGGCTATTTGCAGGTTGGGAATGATTTTTACCTTCTTTAACATCATCAACATCCTCACCACTGACAGTTTATTATGTACCACTTTCTTGCTGACTGTGAGACTTAGAATGGAGAGAGCAGACCTGATAAGTAGGGTAAATTTTGAGAAGAAGCTGGGAGATTTTTCCTCCCCTAAAATGCAAAATAAAGCTATGTTTCTTCTTTGTTCAACTATGATTCCCTTTGTGGGTGAGCAGACACATCTATGTTTTCATATCACAGACTTGATGTCAGAATAACAGTATCTTCATAACTCAATCCCCAGGCTATTATGCAAATTTGGTTAGACCCTCAAAGAAGATTTTCTAAATATTCTAATGCAGCCTAAAAGTAGGCAGACAACCTTAGAGCCCTAACATGTTGCGGTACCTCCAATAGGTGCCATTAAATAGCCATCCACTAATTCCTGGAGACTCTTTTCTCATTATTAAGCCTATGTTAACAACTCAGCAGAGCCATCTGGAGCAAGCTTAAATATTCTTCCAAGTCAGTTGACATTTCTGACTTACCAACCTACCCTGGCACTCAGATTAACTGCTAACAAAAATGGGTGCAGATGCAGGAGATCCAAGCAATCAGTGCCCATTATCCATAGATGAACTTTTATAACCAAGGTACGCTAATGTGGCCACTAATCATATTGCAAAATATTTCTCCCCCACCACTGAATTAGAATTTTAAGGGAGGAGCAGATAACACTGAAACCAAATATAACATATTTGGTAAAAGAAATATCTTGACATCTAAAATCTGCTGCTGCTCAAAAACCAAAGCAAATTTAGTGCAAGATTGAAACTGAATGATATGATTATACTCTTATATGAAAGTAATTCATATAGTTCAAAACATCCATCTTAATAACCTGCAGATCAGACAAAATCAGACAAATGTGAGCTTTGTTTAATGTCTTATTCAAAGTACTGAATGTTAGGAGTACAGCCCCTCACATATATGATACATTAGTACTGAATGTTAGGAGTACAGCCCCTCACATATATGATACATTAGTACTGAATGTTAGGAGTACAGCCCCTCACATATATGATACATTAGTACTGAATGTTAGGAGTACAGCCCCTCACATATATGATACATTAGTACTGAATGTTAGGAGTACAGCCCCTCACATATATGATACATTAGTACTGAATGTTAGGAGTACAGCCCCTCACATATATGATACATTAGTACTGAATGTTAGGAGTACAGCCCCTCACATATATGATACATTAGTACTGAATGTTAGGAGTACAGCCCCTCACATATATGATACATTAGTACTGAATGTTAGGAGTACAGCCCCTCACATATATGATACATTAGTACTGAATGTTAGGAGTACAGCCCTCACATATATGATACATTAGTACTGAATGTTAGGAGTACAGCCCCTCACATATATGATACATTAGTACTGAATGTTAGGAGTACAGCCCCTCACATATATGATACATTAGTACTGAATGTTAGGAGTACAGCCCCTCACATATATGATACATTAGTACTGAATGTTAGGAGTACAGCCTCACATATATGATATATTAGTACTGAATGTTAGGAGTACAGCCCCTCACATATATGATACATTATTACTGAATGTTAGGAGTACAGCCTCACATATATGATACATTAGTACTGAATGTTAGGAGTACAGCCCCTCACATATATGATACATTAGTACTGAATGTTAGGAGTACAGCCCCTCACATATATGACACATTAGTGCTTGTTCATTGTTTCTTTCTGTTATCTCCTTGTCTAACTTGATGATGATAAGGGGTGTGTTTTGGGCTATCAGTTCCCTCCTGGCCTACTAAAAATATAGACTTTGTACCTGTTATTTCTCATGCTGCCAGATTCAAGTGGTCATTTTATGACCCCAACATGGAGCACTCAGTCTTGCATTGTTTTTACAACTGTTTTCGGTCACCTCCACCATCTTTCATCGGCCATTTATTTTATCTGAATCGCATGGTTAATTGCCACAGTCTATTGTGCTTAAGTGAAAATGTGCTATTTCTATGTTAATGTTGATGTATGTAGATTGTTCTGTACTGTAATTATGATGTTTGTTATTTTCTAATACTTGATGGATTTACAATGATGTAAATGTACCTTCATGTACTGTATCGTATTTCTATAACTTTGATTCATGCTGCAACTGTGTTTTGGGCAGGTCATAGTTGAAAATGGTCTGCAGACCAGTCAGTTAGTGAGACAAGTAAAGAAAAATAATTGAAATAAATAAATAAGCAACACAGAGTAAGTATCCTTCTATTTATTTATTTTATTTATTTATTTATATTTGTTGACCAGGAGTGTCCGACTGGATGTAGGTCCATTTTCAGCGGAGGCCCGGGGAGAAAAGCTCCACAGTTAAAACAAACAGACAGTAGTTACACTGGATTACATAGCGATTAACAATTTGCATAGTGATTACTTACAACATATTTACAGATGAAGAACATAGTACATCAGTAGACAACTAGAATCTATCTGTGAAGTACATAACAGACATTAACAAATGTTACAATAAGAAGTTCCTGCTGTATAATAAGTACTAGGCTTATGAGCATCTGAGCTTGCTATAATCAAGGTAGTTAGTGGAGTGGAAAGAAAGGTAGTGGTTGGATGGGGTGGGTGATATTAGAGTGGGAGTTGCAAGGGCATAGCCAGCATGTTTTAGGTGTGCTTTTAGTAAAGTTTTGAAGTGGGTGCATGATGGTATGGAGGTAATTGTGGGTGGGAGGGAGTTCCATAATTTGGCTATGGTGCAAGAGAATAGTGCTTCACCAGCAGAGTTACTGGCTTTAGTGATCTGCAAGTGATTTTTGTTGCTGGATCTTAGTGGTCTGGTGGTGCAATAGGGTTGGAGTAGATTCAGGAGGGATGGGACATTTAGTGGATGGTTTACTAGTTTGTGGGCGAGTGAGAGTTGATACCATTGAAGGAGGTGAGGGAGTTCAAGCCAGCCCAGTTCAGCAAGTGAGAGACAGTGGTGACTACTGTAGGATGCCCCTGTGGCGAATTTGGCGATTTTGTTGTAGCAGGTCTCTAGCTTGTTTAGATCGCATTGCCTTAGGTTGGTATATATTGGAGAGGCATAAAGTAGGGTGGAGATAAGGTGGGAATTTGCTATTGAAATCTTTGTTGCTTTGGTGAGAAGTTGCTTATTTCTGTATAATGCTCCTAGTTTTTTGTGGACTTTTTTTATGGTCATGGATATGTGAATGTCAAATTTTAGTTTATTGTCTATTTCCACTCCTAGCAATTTGGTGTGTTCAATTGGGTATATAGTGGTGTTATCTTTTCCTGTGATGTTAAAGTGAGAGTTGTTTTAAGTATGTTTGGTGGGTTGGAAGATGAGTAGTTTAGTTTTGTTTGGGTTGAGTATTAATTGGGCATCGGATAACCAAGTTTCAAGAGAGGAAAAGGCTTCCTGTGTGACTTTTTGCAGTTTGGGTAGGGACTGGGCTGAGCAAATGATGGTTGAGTCATCTGCATATTGTATGAGTGTGCCATGTTTGGTGGCAGAGGTTAGATTATTGGTGAAAACAGAGAAGAGTAGGGGTCCAAGGATGGATCCTTGGGGAACCCCTATGGAGACAGGTAGTTGGGGAGATATGTCATTCTGCCATACAATGGATTGTTGGCGGTCAGACAGGTAACTCTGAAACCAGTTGGTGACCGATTGTGAGAAGGATAGGTTATTGAGGACAGAGATAAGTTGTTTGTGTGGGACCATGTCAAATGCTTTAGATAGGTCTAGGAAAGTAGCAGAGGAGAGATAGCCATTGTTTTTATGCTGAAGGATAGTGTTAGTAAAGGAGAGTAAGGCAGTGGTGGTGCTATGGTTTGGTTGGAAACCATGCTGAGTATTGGAAAGGAGGTTGTTAGTGAGGAGGTAGTCTGAGACCTGAGAGTGGAGAGAGAATAGCTATGGGACGGTAACTGGTTAGTTATGTGGAGGGTCCGCCTTTGTGGAGGGGAATTATATGTGATACTTTCCACAGTGTGGGAACATAACTTTCTGACAGAGATCGGTTAATCAAGATGGATACTGGGTAGGCCAGAGCATCAGCTGCGATTTGTAGGTATTCACTTGGGAGGTTGTCTGCTGCTAATTTGGTGGGCTTAAGTTTAGTTAAGAGTTTTTTATGTTGGAGGTAGGTACAGGAGAAAAAGAGAAGGCAGTGGGGAGATTACTAGTTGAAGGTGTGGGTTGGAGGGGGGGTTGTGTTGTTTAGCTAGTGATAGTATGGTTTGGGTGAAGTGTGTGTTGAATGAGGTAGCAATATTTTCTGAGGAGTGAGCGATGTTAGGAGGAGGGGTACTGACTTTACCTGGGTGGAGGATGGAGTTTATGGAGGACCAGAATTGTTTGGGGCTGAGTTGGGAGGAGTCTAGGGCAGACTGGTAGTATTGGAATTTGTCCTGTTTTATTAGCTTTTTTACTCTATTGCGTAGTTCTAGGAATTTCTGTCTAGTTGAGGCGGTTTTGGTTTTGCGCCAGTGCTCCCAGGCTTTATCCCTGTTTTTCATTTCTGACTTAGTGGTTTTCTGTAGCCTGGTTAGGAACAGAGGAAAATTATAGCTGTTGCAAAAATGTGATCTATCATCTTTTATCTTACTGGTGCCTGAGGCAACATGTACAAAAATTATAAAAATCCATATGCATACTACAGGCAAGCGCTCTTCTTTTGTTGGTTAATATTTCAATAGAAATATTATGCTTTTTTAGAGAAATTGTTAATTTAGTCTTGCAGGAAAATATATATTCTTAATTTGTAGAATAAATTTCAAATACTTGTTGCATTATTTAATTCATATGTGTTTTTCTGAAACATAAAATCATTCTTTTTTATTTGTGACTATAGGTGGCTTACAGGCACAGGATCCAGAAGTAATTATAGTGGTCGAAAATGACAGCCCTTCTTGTGAGTTGTTTTCTGTTTCCTTTATTTGTCACAAAAATCTTTTTTACTCAGGCTGTGTGTGTCATGGGAAATACCTGTGTGCAGCTAATTACCAAGTTTGCATGCAATGGGAAAGGTCTATATATAACTAATTATTAGGGTCTGTACTGACCGTCTGTGGGTGCATAGGAAAGGTCTCGCATAGCTTCTTGCCATCTGTGTGTGTCATGGTAATGATCTTTGCTCCTAATAAACAGCTCTGTGATAACCATCAGAGTGTGCCACATCAAAGGTCTATGTGTTGTTAATTAACATCTCTGTACTGACCAACACTGATGGACACTGGAAAAGACTAAATGTATTTGATGGAAAAACTGCACTGGAAGGTGGTGAAAAGGTCTATGATTATCTAATGGTCAGCACTGCCCAGACCATGTCAGTGTTATAGAGGAATGATGAGGACATAGGATCATATTAGGCTAATGACCCTGGGGCCCTTACAAGCCTAGCCAAGAGTTTATCCCCAAAAAAGAAACCTCAGTCAGCATCTCTCACCCCTGTCAATGAAGGGCAAAGGTAGAACCCCTGGGACAAGTTTGTGGTTTTCCATCCACCCATCAAGGTTGCACCTGCAGAGGGTCAGCGAGGTACTCTGTTTGACATGTATGAGAAGTCCATTCCAGAGATGGGACAGCCTTAGGGAGACAAACCTGTCTCTCCAGCAGGTTTTGTTGATGTCGCATATTAGATTTAGGCCTATCAAGTGGGTAATGCATGAGGAGTTAGACTTACAGATACGGAACATCTCTAGTAGGGCAGGGTCCGATATTGCCTTGTAGGTGAGACACAGATTACCTCTGAGCAAGCTGTATGATACCAAATAGAGTGATGGTGATTTGAGCCTGTCCACATAGGACAGGTGTTGGAGGCCATGGATACTCTTTGTAAGGTATTTCTGTGGCATTTCCAGTTGGTGCAGGTGTTTGGAGAGGTACATACTAAACGGGGCATTGTACTCAATTATAAGCCTAATGAGGGAGGAGTACAAAGAGATAATAACCTCCTTTTTTCTGGATTCAATGCCTTTACTTATGAGATGAACCAAGTAAAAGGTTTTTCTTACCACTTCCGCCATATGATGGTCGAATGTGAGATTGTTCTCAGTCTGAGTACCCTGGTCTTTCACCACACGTTTAGTGCTTAGGGGGTTGCTGCTGATGTGGTAATCAGTAGGGGTCATGTTTTTGCCAAATGGTATGATAATACATTTTTGTGTTTTACTTAAGGCCATGACTTTGGCACAAGTTATTTGTAACTGTGAGACCCTTTTGCAGTATATTAACATCATATGGGGAGTCAATGACAGCATTTGAATTACAGTCATCTGCAAACTTGGTCAGCCACAGGCCCTTTGTTTTTGCCTGGACCTCTGAGAAGTAGATGCCAAACAGTAGGAGTCCCAGGACAGATCCCTGGGGAACACCACTAGTGACAGGTCTGCTGTCGGAGGTGGTGGCACCTATTTTGACTTTGTGGGTCCTATCAGTGAGCCAGTTAGCCACCCATCTGATGAGAAAGGGATTAACTCCAAGTTGTATTAGCTTTTCAATGATGTCTGAGTGGGGGATTGTGACAAAGGCCTTGATCAAGTCAAGGTAAGCTGTATGTACTAACTTTCCCTCATCCAGGGCCTTTGTGACAGTCTCAAAGAAGTCAACCAGATTTGATAGGCAAGATCTGCCCCTGACAAATTGGAATTGGGTGGGGTCAATTGCTTGGATATTGCCTATGTCCTTGATTATGAGATCCATAATACACTCCATGGCTTTATAGATCAGACTTGTCAAGCTAATCAGGTGATAGCTTCCCGGGTCAGTAGCAGCACCACCTTTGTGCAAGGGTCTATCACTGACATGGGTCACTGCTCTACATCGTGAGGTTGGCCATCATAAAGTATTCAAATAAGGTAAGTTTTTTGAAGGGGAGAGAGTTGGTGAACAATAGTAGCCTTTTTCACATTCAGGAGGGTTGCTGAGCCAAGGTTCTATGCTGGAAAAGGATTTCTCTGTGAGTGTATGGATCATGGTGGGTAGTGTCCTTGCAGTGCATATTTCAGTGGAAACATAAGCATATTGTACTATGGTTGCCTCCTTGGCTGCTGTGTTTACATTATTGATAAATAAGCTAAACAGTAGTTGTCCTAGGATGGAGCCTTGTGGAACTCTGACAGATATAGAGAACAGTTAACTTACAGAAAACATACCGAGCAAAAAAATACTCTGTGTACTTTTTTATAATTATAAGTGTGTATACATTTTTCACTAGTCTTAGATGTGATGGATGTTGTTCAGCAGAAATGACTGCAGAAAAGAAAATCTGCTGGACTCCTCATGGTACAATCTCTAAAAAGCACACAAAAAGAAGAGCTTCTTCAATATTACTTTCTAAAGTAGCCATAGCTATCTCCATTTCAGCTCCTCCCCAATTTTCTCTCTTGTCAATTCATTCCCATGGATAATCATAGTCTCACTTTCTCAGCATGCTTATGGAGGTCTGTCCCTGTTGACCCATTGTGGTACAGATATGAGTAGAACCGTTATATAGGAAAGCAAAAAGGTAAATGTAATTAATAAGGAATATGTCTAAAGCTTTATTCACAAAAATGTGGGACAGGTGGAAAATAATTATGTTACCTGAATACACCTGCCACTGGAAGGGTAAAATACAATGACAATGGGGCATTATTACTTTCTATTTGCATTCTAGAGTACTCAAGTTATTACTGTGCATTGCCTCTAATTTTCACTGGTTATTGAAATAATTTGCCATCTGTGTGCAGTGCAGAGTGTTTTTTGAGAGCAGAAATTGATGAAGCAAATAGCAGCGTATGACAGCTAACAGTTATGGTGTAAGGAACAAAATGTTTGCTCCAGTGGAAGTGGGATTGGAAGTGAGGAAAGTTAGGGAGATATTGCCACCTTAGTATCAGGGATAGGGATGCACCTAGAACATGTCTCATGGTACCCAGTGGGCTTATAAATAGAAACCACCTCACAGCAAGAGGTAGGTCCATAACAACAGAAATGATTACCTACCTGTGAGCATTCATGGCAGCTTATCATCCTAAGCAAGACCCCCCAAGGGCACACACTTTTTCCAGAAGGGAGAGTGGCAAACCTGAGTGGCAGGGTTACTATCAGATCTAAAGATTTCACCCAGACTGAGCATGAGCTACATCTGTTGCGGACAGTGCACTGCCATAGAAAGAAATTACAATGAGGACAAGTAAGTTAGAAAGTCTTTATTAAAAATAAAAGTGTGAATTTAACAAAATGAAAATAGACAGACATTGCATTTTGTGCCAGTGTTTTTTGAGTCCTAGCAAATGTAATCAACATGATGAGGTGTTCAGTGGAAAAACTGCAGATGGAATGTGAAAAGTTTTGAAAGAGAAATTGTTGGAGTACAAAAAAAAAAAAAATGTTTAACATCAGGATCTAGGCATACAACATCAGGGGGATATATTTTCATAAGAACAAGATACCTGATTAAGGTGAGAGACACAAAAATTAAGAAATGGAAGAGAGGTCAATCTACAACATTAAAAACTGAAATAAACAAGCTGGACAAACAGATTAAGCACAGTGTGAGACAAGATCAAGAAAAATGTGAAGAAAATTTATATAACATTTATATAAAGATATTGAGCGTAATAGGAAACCTTTTTAAAGATACATAGGATGTGGAAGGAGTAAAGGCATACAAATTGATAAACTGTGTGCAGATTCTAAAATTTATACTCACACTCAACAGATTATAGATATATTTACAAAATCTTATGCAAAACAGTTTGGCTCCATAAAAGGAGTGGTAAGTTGTCCTAGTGGCATCCAGGTAACCTCAGATAGTGGAATCAAAGTAGATTATATTGATAAAGAACTGCACAAACTGGATAAAAGTAAAGCACAGGGACTGGATGGAATTAGTAACAATGACCTGAGAACACTTCAGCAAGAATTTACAGCACCATTATATCTATTATTGACTAGGGCATACAGATATGGGGAGATTCCACAAGATTGGAGATGTGCTTATTAGACCTGTCTTTAAGGGAAAGGGAAGTAGGACAAACCCAAAATGATATAGAACCTTAAGTCTATTTTCATGTTGTGGAAACATAATATTGATCGTAATATTGGATAGGTTATTGTCAGAATTGGATAAGTTGGGACTTGAAACCATATATCAGCATGCATATGTTCAAAATAGATCTATTACCACCTGTAACATGATGTTCCATAACAATATAATAACAGCTACGAATGAAAAATTGTGCATGATGTAATTTATATAGATTTAACTTCAGCATTTGACAGGGTCATACACAAAGCACTGATCAATAAATTAGAGCAGCTAGGTATTGATGTACTCTTGATAAGATGGATAGCTGCATGGCTTACAAATAGGACATGGCAAGTATCATACAGCAACTGGACAGGTGAAATTCTTGGTTACAGTCAGGGTGTCCACAGGGATCTGCCTTAGGCCCTTTCTCATTTAGATTATATCATTTAGACCTAACTTTTTCTTCTGAGGTGTTCTACAGTCTGTATAAAATTACCTGAACTTGAGTAGACTGACTACATGTGTTACAGATAATGCATGTCTGCAAAATAACTTTATTAAAATGATCATTTGGGCAGAGGAAAATAATATGCTGATAAATACATCAAAAACTAAGCATATGAGATTTGGGAGACATAATTTGAAAGGTGAATATTTAATGCAGAATACAGTGATTGAAACTGAAGACTCATTTAAGGACCTGGGTTTATGGGTAGATCCAGCTATGAGTTTTTCTAATCATATCAACCAATTGGTTAATGATAGTTATAGAACTATAGGTTGTATAAAACAT
>NC_056732.1:1731427231-1731462233 GCF_019279795.1 Protopterus annectens
TTAACAAGCAACTAGCCTAGTACTTGCTTAGAGTGGGAGGTTGTCATAATGGTTAAGGTGTTTACCTTACAGACGTAAGAAACAGGCTTTGATTCTCACATGGAGTAATTGGCTAAGCTTAAAATAGCTTACAAGGGCAGTTAGCCTAGTACTAATCTATGAATCTATTTTAAGACAAACATAAGCAGATTATGATAACTGAAACCTTCTTAATTTTGCATAGTACATGGCGATCCAACCAATCTGACATACTACGAGTTAAAAAGAGTAGCAGCACACAGTGGTACAGTATTGTACTCCCTCTATTATTGGGAAGGGCTTTCTTGGCTGGAAGCCCATTAGATCCATTCTAATGTCAATCATAACAGCATCAGCAACAGAATTTCTGTTCTCAAAGGATTCTGCAACCTTATAGAAGTGGTCTGGTGTGCTGGAAGTAGGAAGCTAGATGTCAGATTACAGGAAATAACTGGCAAAGGCATCCCTTAAAGCCTTAGTGACTGCAGGTATGACTAATAGTTTTGGCTCTGGTAGGAAGAGAAGCTCTTTTTATCTTTTATGAACAACAGTGTCCTTCTATCTTATTGACATCTGATGAACTGATCACTACCTTCCATATCGTTAGGTGAAATCGCTCATAATTTAATCTTCATTTCTTTACTTATCAGTGTTATCAGTGTTATCACCTGCACGTGCCTGCTTCTCTTTTTACATTTTGAAAGACTGCTTTCATCCATAAATTCAACAACCTTTATTTCATACATTTCTTTCTTAGATTTTGTATTCTCCCACTACTCTCTAGTGACACAAAAGCCATTCCTGGGACCCCTCTCATGTTCTACTGGTCACTCTTTTAATCCATGGTTCCAGCTGTTAGCTACAGGGTTTATTTTCCTCAAATCTTCAGTACTGTAGTATCCAAATAATACAGAAGATGCCAGCAAAAGAAGAAACAAAAGAACACGTGTGGAAAATAATGCCATTATGTTATTTTATCCATTGGCACGTAAAAGTTGGTGTTGTAAGCAGGAAGTCTCATTTTTCATTTGCTTCACTCTCTACAGTAATGGCTCCCACTGCAGTTCTCACCAGCCACTAGAATTTGTCAAAGTCATGGACCTGAAATACGTTCACATCATCTGTCTCACAGTAAAATATATTTATATTTTGCATCATTTTAGTCACTCTGCTTTGTAGGCAGACTTCTTACTACATATCTTAGACTGCACACAAAGCTATGAAATAAACAGTTCAGTGCTGATTGTACAAGCAGTAAAGGAATTCATTCCTGTGTTGGCATGTGTTCAGAACTGTACTGCAGTACTGACTGAATGGATCTGTCAATCATGGCCTCAAAAGTCTTGTGCCCTGGGTGGCTGCCCTTTTACCACAACATAGCTATGCTTCTGCACGATTCTACCAAGGTGAGAGGAGTTACTTATAGGTTCATAGGTTCATACTAGGCTATCTGCCCTAGGGCATTTATAAGCCTAGCCAGAGTGTGTTTGGCTTTTGCCACCCATTTTAAAATAATTTTGCTATGCCCTTTTTTGAGGTTAGTATACTGTGCCTCTGTGACACAGAAGTGATACCCAGGGTAAACCTACGATCTCCCATCCACTCATCAAGATTCCTCTTGAAGAGAGTCAATGAGGGACTCTGCCTAACCTGGACTGGGATTTTATTCCAGAGTGAAGGGAGCCTCTGGGTTATCGATCTGTCCCTCCAGCATGTCCTATTTATTTCAGTTCTGAGGTTCAAGTCCCTTGAGCGCGTAGCTCGATGGGATTTGGATTTTCTGAGGTGCAGCATGTCCATTAATTCCGGGTTGGACATGGCTTTATACGTCAGGCACAGATCGCCTCTGAGCAGGCAGTATGCCACTGAGTAGAGCTGGAGTTTCTTTAACCAGGCAGCATATGGCATCTGTTTGAGCCCTTTGATCCTCTTGGTGAGGTACTTTTGGGGTCTTTCCAGTTGCTGCAGGTGTCTGGTAAGGTACATCCCAAAAGGGGCATTGTACTCAATTATGGGCCTGATGAGGGATGAGTAAAGAGGCACGATGACCTCCCCTGACCTAGATGTGAATCCCTTCATGATTAGGTAGGCTATATAAAATGTTTTTCTAACCACTTTGGCCACGTGGTTGTCAAATGAGAGATTGCTATCAACTTGGGTCCCCAGGTCCCTAATTACTTCTTCTGTACTTAATGAATTACCACCTATGTGGTAATTTGTGGGCACTTTGTTTTTGCCAAAGGGGATGACTATACACTTTTTGGCGTTTAGCTTGAGGCCATGGCTCTGGCACCAGTTGTCTGTTTCTATGAGGCCCTTTTGGAGGATGCTTCTGTCGGCTGGAGTGTCGATTATGGCGCCCAGTTTGCAGTCATCTGCAAACTTGGTCAGCCACAGTCCTTCCGTGTTGGTCTGTACCTCCGAGAAATATATACCGAACAAGAGAGGTCCCAGGATTGAGCCTTGTGGGACGCCACTTGTAACTGGTTTGGAGTCTGACATGGTTTCAGCAATTCTAACCATGTGGGTTCTGTCCTTGATACAGTTTGCAACCCATCTAGTGACATAGGGGTTTATATTTAAGCTGGTGAGCTTATCTATAATGCCCAAGTGGGGTATTGTATCAAAGGCTTTTGCAAGGTCCAGATAGGCTGTGTGGACCACCTTCCCCTCGTCAATGGCCTTAGTGACTGTTTCAAAGAAATCAACTAGGTTTAAGAGGCGGGATCTGCCCTTAACAAAGCCAAACTGGGTAGGGTCCAGTGTCTGTAGGTCCCCAATATCTTTATTTATGAGGTCCATGATGATCCTTTCCATAGCTTTGCAGACCAAGCTAGTCAGGCTTATGGGGCGATAGTTTCCAGGATCCGTTGAGGCACCACCTTTGCGGAGAGGGACCACTGTTGCTGTACGCCACTCTTTGGGTACATATCCTGTATTAAGGCTGAGATTGAACAGTAGTTTTATGTTTGGGTTTAGCTCTTCTTGGAGTTCATGTAGGACGCAGCCCGGGACACCGTTTGGTCCCATTGATGCTGTGTTTTTTGCTTTGGAGAGGGCAGCTCTTACCTGAGCATCTGAAATGTCAGGGGGGCAACACTCTGCTGGGATAGATATTTTCCCTTTTGATGGTGGGGGGAGAAGTTTGCACTGAACTTGTCAGCTAGGATGTTGGCAATATCTGTGGGTTCGGTGTATTTTTTGTCATTTTGGACTAATTCTGAGCATATCTGGGAATTCCCACCCAGGTTCCTAACATAACTAAAGAAAGCCTTGTGATTATCCTTAGTGTCCTGTGCAATTTTTCTCTTGAAGCTGGCCTTAGACGATTTTATGAGTGCCCGTAGTTTTTTGCTAATACTGATCAGAGATGCCTTCCCTTTTTGGGATTTTGCTCTATCATGTAGTAGCTTCCTCCTTCTATTGTATAGTTTGTTTATGGCTGGGGTCCACCAGACAGGACGTCTGCCTTTGGAGGATTGGGACTTAGTTTTATTTGGGATTGCATGATCCATGCATTCCTGAAGGTTTTCATAGAATGCATTTATATAGGATTCTGTGGTCTAGGCCGTATTTTCCACAGGCCCGGGGGCTTTGAAGGATTCCACCTCGGTTTTGAGTAGTGTGAAATTTGCATTAGAGAAGTTTTTCACTGTGGTTTTCAGGGCAGGGGGTAGAGTCGGGATGTGAATATCCAGTGAGATTACTTTATGGTCTGATCTTACCAATGAGGGATACACTTCTGGTCTGGAGCATAGAGTCCCCATGTTGGTGATGATCAGGTCCAGTATGTTTTTCCCTCTTGTGGGAGTGGTAACAAGTTGTTCCATAGCATTTGAGTTTATAAATTCTAGGAACCTTTAAGCTAGGATGTTGGAGCTAGAGTAATGCTCCCAGTCTATGTTTGGGCAGTTGAAGTCGCCCAATATAATAGTGTTTGGAGAGACCTTCATATTTTCCAGTGTTCTTAGGAAGGCAGAGTGGGGTTCCTGGGTTTGGGAGGGTGGTCTGTAGCAGGCTATAAACTGGAAGGCAGTTTTACCCACTGTTAGTTGCACATGAATAGTCTCTGATGCTTCGTGCTGTGCCACCAACCTGGAGGTGTGGGTATCTTTGACGAATATTGATACTCCCCCTCCTTTTGTGGTTTGGTCCAAGTTTTGGGGCCGAAAAGCATGGTATGAGGTATAACCTGGTAGTGCTGGGGTGCTCTCGGGAGCCTTGAACCAGGTTTCTGTTACTGCACAGATATCGATGTTCTCCATGCTAAGGAGAGTTTCGAGTGCATCTTGAGGTTTAGACTTCTGACATTGAGTAGCATTACTCTTAGTTTCTTATCCCTTGTGATACCTATGGAGGTGGGTTTGTCTTTTGAGCCTTGACTATAAAAGGCACTATGGGGGTAGCAAGAGCCTTTGCCAATATCCAAAAGCCCAGGGGTGACAGGAGCAAGCCGTCCCTAGTGAATAATCGTGGCTTGTTGAGCATGTCATCCCAGGCTGACAGGCATTGGATCCCCTTTGAATGACACCAATACTTAAGCCAATTGCTGAAATTGATCATCTTGTCTTCATATTGTGGCATCATTCTTGGTGAGGGTAAGATGCTACTCAAGGTCAGAGTCATACCGGCCTGGGCTACATGCTCAGAGATCTCCTCTATGTCTCTTTTCATGTAGTCCAGGGAGGTACGTCTCAGGTCATTCACACCAGCATGGACAATGACTGAGTCATATTTGTACTTGCCTTGGAGTGACCTGAGTGCTTGTGTTATGTGGTGGATCCTAGCACCTGACAGGCAGCTCACCATGACCTTCTCCTTGTTCAGCCTGGTGAGCAGGACGTCAGTGTGCCTGACGATAGAGTCACCTATTACAAGTGTATCAAGTGTGTTGTTTTGCCTTAAGGGCTGTGACTGTTCGGCACACTGGCTTTGTGAGCTATGTGTTGTACGTGTTTTCCCAGTAAATCCAATAGACAGTAAAGTGCTGAAGTCCAACCAAAGCAAAAATATGAAGACAAAATACTTGGAAAAACAAGGTTGAACACTGCTGACAGCGTTTTAAAACTTTATTGGTAAAATCACAGGATAAGCGCTTTTGGGATAACCCTTCCTCAGATGAATAAACAATTACAAATACAAACTTTTATATGAACAGCATCCAATCACATTCAATGAAATACATGCCTATTTTTTAATATAGGCTTAATTGGTATCATTTCATTCAATCCTGGCTTCCTATTGGCCATCAGGTTTACAATCCATGTTGTTTCCACTAGCTCAGTTTGGAGCTTAATATCTCCCCCCCTAGTGTTTAATCTAACATTTGCAATGACCCTAAATTTAAATGTGTGTGTAGGGAACACAATCACATGTCTACATAGTGCATTTCTCTCATCATTATTTCTAATGCTCGAGAGATGTTGGAGAATTCTGATCTTGAACATGTTGTTTGTCTTGCCCACATAGAAACATGGGCACTGACAACATTCTGCTAAATAAACTATGTTGGCTGTACGACATGTAGCTCTTCCCTTAAAATGAAACACTTTATTAGTAATAGGATGTATAAAATCAGTCACTTTATTAATGTGGGCACATGCTTTACATAGGCCACAAATATTTGTCCCTATTGAATATGGAAGGGGATACTGAATATTCCTTATGGATGGTTCCTTACAAAGTAGGTCTTTTAGATTTTTATTTCTCCTATATCTGAAACTAGGTTTTGAGCCCACAATGCCATTTAGGCTATTGTCACTAGTTAAGATGTTCCAATTCTTTCTCACTATGTTACAGATGTCACTAGTATTACTACTATAGTTAAACATTAACTGTAACCCCTTGTGTGATTTTTCTTCCTTAGTTTCAGAATCAACTCCATTACTGGTACGTGATATCCATGGTTTGTAATCATTAGGCCTCTTGGATTTACCTCTATCAATGGTTCTGTTGATCATATTCTGTTTATAGCCTCTGTGTTGGAAGTTGTCCCTAAGTTTATTGGTTTCTGCTTCAAAGTCTGAATCTAAAAAACATAGTCTAGAAGCCCTGCTCACTTGTCCTTGTACTATGTTTTGATATGTATGCCTGGGATGCATACTATCATACATTAAAAGAGAATTTTTCCAACAATTTTTCTTGTATAATTTAGATCTAAAACCTTCTATATCCTGTTCTATACACACATCTAAAAAATCTATAGAGTTATATGAATAATTAATAGAAAACCTAAAAAATGTGGTGGTTGTATGTAAATGTTTCACAAATTCTCCTAATTCTTGCTCTGTCCCATCCCATAGGAGAAAAACATCATCTACAAAACGTAGATATAACTTTAAGTGATGTTTCCATAGTTCATTATTAATGACATGGGTCCTCTCCCAATAAGAGAGGACCAAATTTGCATAAGTATTGGTGCAGGGGGTTCCCATAGCTACCCCCTGCACCTGTCTGTATATGGAATTCCCTCCCAAGAAAACATTGTTTTCTAGGACAAGAGTTAACATTGTCTTAATCAAAGATATTTTTTCACTGTTTACACCTAGATCATTTAAAAGCTCTCCTACACTATTAATGCCATAGTTATTATTAATGACCGTAAACAAATTTTGAACGTCCATGGTAACCATTAACAGGTGCCTTGTATATTCATTATTGTTCATTTCACACAAAAGCCTTAAAAAATGGGCAGTATCTTTCAGGACATTATTCATTTTGTCTAGGTAAGGTTTGAGTGTATATTCTACCCAGATAGAGATGTTTTCTGTGACCCATCCCCTACCCGATACTATGGGTCAGAGGGGTGGGTCTTTGATGGATTTGTGAATCTTGGGTAGAGCTTTGAAGATGGGGGTAACAGGTTTCTCTATTATGAGAAATTGATGTATTTCCTCTGATATTCTCATATCATGCAATAACATGTTCAAGCAAGAAATTACCCTATCTGCAATTTGTTTAACAGTTAAAGGATTTATCTGCATGTATGTATTACGATCCTGTAGTAATTCTCTCAATTTTCTGTTATACCAAATAGTATCCATCAATACAATTGCTCCTCCCTTATCTGCATTTTTTATCAAGATGTCATTATTAGCACTTAAGCCCTTCAATGCTGCCCTTTGTTCAATAGTTAAGTTATAATATTTATTAAACTCAGCTTCTTTGTAATAATTTATCAGGTCATTCTCACAAGCATTAATAAACAGATTCAAACTGGGTGTCAGTTGAGGAACAAAACCACTCGGTTTTTTAAAAGAAACCTCATTCTCATTGCTATTACCAAATATGACTTTCAGTGCCACATTTCTACAATATAACATTATATCTATCAGCATCTCATCATAACTACCACATTTGCTGGGAACAAAAGTTAATCCCTTATTTAACACTGCTAATTCATTCATATTCAAAGCATGAGAAGATAAATTAATAACAATACCCAAATCAGTATTGGCAGTCAGTCCCATATTTTTCTCCTTTTTTCGATCCCCCTGTCCTCGCTCAGAGACCTTTTCCAAGGTCCCTTCTTTTTCACTGGCGCTGGTAATAAATCCAAAAAATTATTCCTCCCAGCTTGTGCTTTTGGTCGCGCTCCCAAAATGTTATCGCTCGATGAAGAACTAAACATAAAATGTGTTGCTTTTCTAGCAAATCATTAAGAATTTGTTTGTGCCCCCCCCCTCCATTCTATCCAAAACTACAAAGCTTTTGACAGGTTATCCCTGTGCCCTTCAGTCATATATCCTAGACTATACATTTCCATGTTACCAGACCCACTCTTCTAATTTCCACATTGTTTGTGCACCCCAGACAACAAATCATTCTTATTTTCCACTTATGTCTATGTGGGTGTTGACTTATTTGGCTGTGTGGGCTATATTCATTTATACCTATCTAGTGTGTAATGCATATCAGTTGTTTATTTTAATTTTGTTGTTTATACTGAAGTTATACTGTTCCTTCTGTCTTATCTTACAGTTTATGCAGAGGCATAATTTATACTATGGATATTGGAAATTTTCTCCTCAGGACTTCACTAAAAATAGTCTTTACTTCATCTGAACATTCCCCTGTAATTAAAACAAGCAAAGAACCAACTAAATGAGCAACTAAATAAAAAGGAAAACCATATGGAATACACCAGCACATGACTCTAGGGCACCCTGCATTATCAAAAATCATGCTTTTATTTCTGGTTTTACCTAGACATGCATAGTCAGTTCCTGGAACATTTCTGTATGTATTAAACAGACCACTGCACCATACAGATAATTAACTTTGGATTCCATACATATCTCTCAGCACCCAAGACAGACAGCATCTAAGTATAATGCAGTGAATATGTGTGTGTAGGAGACCCCGAAAACTTCCATTCATAATCTGACAGGATGCAGCTTTAGGAATAAGAAGGTGTTATAACAATCACATTTGCATTTAATCCCATACTATCTGAGATATAACGAGGTTTGTACTTGATGCATACATACAAATATTTCAAGCATGGGTATGAATGGTCTTCTAGCTTGCCAGTATATACCAAAACACTTGTTCCCATAATAAGTGTCCAGGCTTTTCTTAAAAAATATCTAAACTAGTACTTGTTTTAATGTAATTTGGTAGTCTGTTCCATGCATCAGATACTCTGTGACAGGACCAGTTAGCACACTTCCCATTCGTTTAGAATCGTCTACATACGCTGTCTGATGATTCTCTAGTACTTTTGATAACTCCAAACATTCCCAGAGGTAGTTGTCCCTAAATGCCCTATACACCTGAATAAGATCTCCTCTTAGATATCTATATGATACACTGTACAAGTTCAGATATTTTAGTCTTTCATAATCACATAAATGTTCACATCCATGGATGCCCTTGGTGTATTTCCATTGTACGGTTTCCAGTTTACTCATGTTTGTTTTCTTATAGGCTTTCAATATTGTTATTCCATACTCAAGTTTGGGTCTAATGCAACTAAAAACAATGACTTCATCATTTTTGATTTCTTAGACTTTATAAATGTTTTATACAACCTATAGTTCTATAACTATCATTAAACAATTGGTTGATATGATTAGAAAAACTCAGCTGGATCTACCCATAAACCCAGGTCCTTAAATGAGTCTTCAGTTTCAATCACTGTATTCTGCATTAAATATTCACCTTTCAAATTATGTCTCCCAAATCCCAAATGCTTAGTTTTTGATGTATTTATCAGCATATTATTTTCCTCTGCCCAAATGATCATTTTAATAAAGTTATTTTGCAGACATGCATTATCTGTAACAGATGTAGTCAGTCTACTCAAGTTCAGGTAATTTTATACAGACTGTAGAACACCTCAGAAGAAAAAGTTAGGTCTAAATGATATAATCTAAATGAGAAAGGGCCTAAGGCAGATCCCTGTGGGCACCCTGACTGTAACCAAGAATTTCACCTGTCCAGTTGCTGTATGATACTTGCCATGTCCTATTTGTAAGCCATGCAGCCATCCATCTTATCAAGAGTACATCAATACCTAGTTGCTCTAATTTATTGATCAGTGCTTTGTGTATGACCCTGTCAAATGCTGAAGTTAAATCTATATAAATTACATCATGGCACAATTTTTCATTCGTAGCTGTTATTATATTGTTATGGAACATCATGTTACAGGTGGTAATAGATCTATTTTGAACATATGCATGCTGATATATGGTTTCAAGTCCCAACTTATCCAATTCTGACAATAACCTATCCAATATTACGATCAATATTATGTTTCCACAACATGAAAATAGACTTAAGGTTCTATATCAATTTGGGTTTGTCCTACTTCCCTTTCCCTTAAAGACAGGTCTAATAAGCACATCTCCAATCTTGTGGAATCTCCCCATATCTGTATGCCCTAGTCAATAATAGATATAATGGTGCTGTAAATTCTTGCTGAAGTGTTCTCAGGTCATTGTTACTAATTCCGTCCAGTCCCTGTGCTTTAATTTTATCCAGTTTGTGCAGTTCTTTATCAATATAATCTACTTTGATTCCACTATCTGAGGTTACCTGGATGCCACTAGGACAACTTACCACTCTTTTTATGGAGCCAAACTGTTTTGCATAATATTTTGTAAATATATCTATAATCTGTTGAGTGTGAGTATAAATTTTAGAATCTGCACACAGTTTATCAATTTGTATGCCTTTTACTCCTGCCACATCCTATGTATCTATAAAAAGGTTTCCTATTACGCTCAATATCTTTATATAAATGTTTTATAAATTTTCCTCACATTTTTCTTGATCTTGTCTCACACTGTGCTTAATCTGTTTGTCCAGCTTGTTTATTTCAGTTTTTAATGTTGTAGATTGACCTCTATTCCATTTCTTAATTTTTGTATCTCTCACCTTAATCAGGTATCTTGTTCTTATGAAAATATATCCCCCTGATGTTGTATGCCTAGATCCTGATGTTAAACATTTTTTTTTGTTTTTTTGTACTCCAACAATTTCTCTTTCAAAACTTTTCACATTCCATCTGCAGTTTTTCCACTGAACACCTCATCATGTTGATTACATTTGCTAGGACTCAAAAAACACTGGCACAAAATGCAATGTCTGTCTATTTTCATTTTGTTAAATTCACACTTTTATTTTTTATAAAGACTTTCTAACTTACTTGTCCTCATTGTAATTTCTTTCTATGGCAGTGCACTGTCCGCAACAGATGTAGCTCATGCTCAGTCTGGGTGAAGTCTTTAGATCTGATAGTAACCCCGCCACTCAGGTTTGCCACTCTCCCTTCTGGAAAAAGTGTGTGCCCTTGGGGGGTCTTGCTTAGGATGATAAGCTGCCATGAATGCTCACAGGTAGGTAATCATTTCTGTTGTTATGGACCTACCTCTTGCTGTGAGGTAGTGTCTATTTATAAGCCCACTGGGTACCATGAGACATGTTCTAGATGCATCCCTATCCCTGATACTAAGGTGGCAATATCTCCCTAAATTTCCTCAGTTCCAATCCCACTTCCACTGGAGCAAACATCGTGTTCCTTACACCATAACTGTTAGCTGTCATACGCTGCTATTTGCTTCATCAATTTCTGCTCTCAAAAAACACTCTGCACTGCACAAAGATGGCAAATTATTTCAATAACCAGTGAAAATTAGAGGCAATGCACAGTGATAACCTATGAGTACTCTAGAATGCAAATAGAAAGTAATAATGCCCCAATGTCATTGTATTTTACCCTTCCAGTGGCAGGTGTATTCAGGTAACATAATTATTTTCCACCTGTCCCACATTTTTGTGAATAAAGCTTTAGACATATTCCTTATTAATTACATTTACCTTTTTGCTTTCCTATATAACGGTTCTACTCATATCTGTACCACAATGGGTCAACAGCGACAGACCTCCATAAGCATGCTGAGAAAGTGAGACTATGATTATCCATGGGAATGAATTGACACGAGAGAAAATTAGGGAGGAGCTGAAATGGAGGTAGCTATGGCTACTTTAGAAAGTAATATTGAAGAAGCTCTTCTTTTTGTGTGCTTTTTAGAGATTGTACCATGTGGAGTCCAGCAGATTTTCTTTTCTGCAGTCATTTCTGCTGAACAACATCCATCACATCTAAGACTAGTGAAAAATGTATACGCACTTATAATTATAAAAAAGTACACAGAGTATTCTTTTGCTCGGTATGTTTTCTGCAAGTTAATTGTTTTCTATATCTGTCAGAGCTCCACAAGGCACCATCCTAGGACAACTACTGTTTAGCTTATTTATCAATAATGTAAACACAGCAGCCAAGGAGGCAACCATAGTACAATATGCTTATGTTTCCACTGAAATATGCACTGCAAGGACACTACCCATGATCCATACACTCACAGAGAAATCCTTTTCCAGCATAGAACCTTGGCTCAGCAACTTACAACCCCTCCTGAATGTGAAAAAGGCTACTATTGTTCACCCCAACTCTCTCCCCCTTCAAAACAACTTACCTTATTTGAATACTTTATAATGGCCAACCTCACGATGTACATCAGTGACCCATGTCACTGATAGACCCTTGCACAAAGGTGGTGCTGCTACTGACCCGGGAAGCTATCACCTGATTAGCTTGACAAGTCTGATCTATAAAGCCATGGAGTGTATTATGGATCTCATAATCAAGGACATAGGCAATATCCAAGCACTTGACCCCACCCAATTCCAATTTGTCAGGGGCAGATCTTGCCTATCAAATCTGGTTGACTTCTTTGAGACTGTCACAAAGGCCCTGGATGAGGGAAAGTTAGTACATACAGCTTACCTTGACTTGATCAAGGCCTTTGTCACAATCCCCCACTCAGACATCATTGAAAAGCTAATACAACTTGGAGTTAATCCCTTTCTCATCAGATGGGTGGCTAACTGGCTCACTGATAGGACCTACAAAGTCAAAATAGGTGCCACCACATCCGACAGCAGACCTGTCACTAGTGGTGTTCCCCAGGGATCTGTCCTGGGACTCCTACTGTTTGGCATCTACTTCTCAGAGGTCCAGGCAAAAACAAAGGGCCTGTGGCTGACCAAGTTTGCAGATGACTATAATTCAAATGCTGTCATTGACTCCCCATATGATGTTAATATACTGCAAAAGGGTCTCACAGTTACAAATAACTTGTGCCAAAGTCATGGCCTTAAGTAAAACACAAAAATGTATTATCATACCATTTGGCAAAAACATGACCCCTACTGATTACCACATCAGCAGCAACCCCCTAAGCACTAAACATGTGGTGAAAGACCAGGGTACTCAGACTGAGAACAATCTTACATTCGACCATCATATGGTGGAAGTGGTAAGATAAGCCTTTTACTTGGTTCATCTCATAAGTAAAGGCATTGAAGCCAGAAAAAAAGAGGTTATTATCTCTTTGTACTCCTCCCTCATTAGGCTTATAATTGAGTACAATGCCCCGTTTAGTATGTACCTCTCCAAACACCTACACCAACTGGAAAGGCCACAGAAATACCTTACAAAGAGTATCCATGGCCTCCAACACCTGTCCTATGTGGACAGGCTCAAAACACCATCACTCTACTTGGTATTATACAGCTTGCTCAGAGGTAATCTGTGTCTCGCCTACAAGGCAATATCGGACCCTGCCCTACTAGAGATGTTCCGTATCTGTAAGTCTAACTCCTCATGCATTACCCACTTGATAGGCCTAAATCTAATATGCGACATCAACAAAACCTGCTGGAGAGACAGGTTTGTCTCCCTAAGGCTGTCCCGTCTCTGGAATAGACTTCTCATACATGTCAAGCAGAGTACCTCACTAACCCTCTGCAGGTGCAACCTTGATGGGTGGATGGAAAACCACAAATTTGTCCCAGGGGTTCTACCTTTACCCTTCATTGACAGGGGTGAGAGATGCTGACTGAGGTTTCTTTTTTGGGGATAAACTCTTGGCTAGGCTTGTAAGGGCCCCAGGGCCATTAGCCTAATATGATCCTATGTCCTCATCATTCCTCTATAACACTGACATGGTCTGGGCTGTGCTGACCATTAGATAATCATAGACCTTTTCACCACCTTCCAGTGCAGTTTTTCCATCAAATAAATTTAGTCTTTTCCAGTGTCCATCAGTGTTGGTCAGTACAGAGAAGTTAATTAGAAACACGTAGACCTTTGATGTGGCACACTCTGATGGTCACCACAGAGCTGTTTATTAGGAACACAGATCATTACCATGACACACACAGATGGCAAGAAGCTATGCGAGACCTTTCCTATGCACCCACAGATGGTCAGTACAGACCCTAATAATTAGTTATATATAGACCTTTCCCATTGCATGCAGACTTGCTAATTAGCTGCACACAGGTATTTCCCATGACACACACAGCCTGAGTAAAAAAGATTTTTGTGACAAATAAAGGAAACAGAAAACAACTCACAAGAAGGGCTGTCATTTTCGACCACTATATTTACTTCTGGATCCTCTGCCTGTAAGCCACCTATAGTCACAAATAAAAAAGAATGATTTTATGTTTCAGAAAAACACATATGAATTAAATAATGCAACAAGTAATTGAAATATATTCTAAAAATTAAGAATATATATTTTCCTGCAAGACTAAATTAACAATTTCTCTAAAAAAGCATAATATTTCTGTTGAAATATTAACCAACAAAAGAAGAGCGCTTGTCTGTAGTATGCATATGGATTTTTATAATTTTTGTACATGTTGCCTCAGGCACCAGTAAGATAAAAGAAGATTGATCACATTTTTGCAACAGCTATAATTTTCCTCTGTTCCTAACCAGGCTACAGAAAACCACTAAGTCAGAAATGAAAAACAGGGATAAAGCCTGGGAGCACTGGCATAAAACCAAAACCACATCAACTAGACAGAAATTCCTAGAATGACGCAACAGAGTAAAAAAGCTAATAAAACAGGACAAATTCCAATACTACCAGTCTGCCCTAGACTCCTCCCAACTCAGCCCCAAACAATTCTGGTCCTCCATAAACTCCATCCTCCACCCAGGTAAAGTCAGTACCCCTCCTCCTAACATCGCTCACTCCTCAGAAAATATTGCTACCTCATTCAACACACACTTCACCCAAACCATACTATCACTAGGTAAACAACACAACCCCCCTCCCCTCCAACCCACACCTTCAACTAGTAATCTCCCCACCGCCTTCTCTTTTTCTCCTGTACCTACCTCCAACATAAAAAACTCTTAACTAAACTTAAGCCCACCAAATTAGCAGCAGACAACCTCCCAAGTGAATACCTACAAATCGCAGCTGATACTCTGGCCTACCCAGTATCCATCTTGATTAACCGATCTCTGTCAGAAAGTTATGTTCCCACGCTGTGGAAAGTATCACATATAATTCCCCTCCACAAAGGCGGACCCTCCACAGAACTAACCAGTTACAGTCCCATAGCTATTCTCTCTCCACTCTCCAAAATACTAGAGAGATACATACACTCTCAGGTCTCAGACTACCTCCTCACTAACAACCTCCTTTCCAATACTCAGCATGGTTTCCAACCAAACCATAGCACCACCACTGCCTTACTCTCCTTTACTAATACTATCCTTCAGCATAAAAACAATGGCTATCTCTCCTCTGCTACTTTCCTAGACCTATCTAAAGAATTTGACATGGTCCCACACAAACAACTTATCTCTGTCCTCAATAACCTATCCTTCTCACAATCGGTCACCAACTGGTTTCAGAGTTACCTGTCTGACCGCCAACAATCCATTGTATGGCAGAATGACATATCTCCCCAACTACCTGTCTCCATAGGGGTTTCCCAAGGATCCATCCTTGGACCCCTACTCTTCTCTGTTTTCACCAATAATCTAGCCTCTGCCACCAAACATGGCACACTCATACAATATGCAGATGACTCAACCATCATTTGCTCAGCCCAGTCCCTACCCAAACTGCAAAAAGTCACACAGGAAGCCTTTTCCTCTCTTGAAACTTGGTTATCCGATGCCCAATTAATACTCAACCCAAACAAAACTAAACTACTCATCTTCCAACCCACCAAACATACTCAAAACAACTCTCACTTTAACATCACAGCAAAACATAACACCACTATATACCCAATTGAACCCACCAAATTGCTAGGAGTGGAAATAGACAATAAACTAAAATTTGACATTCACATATCCATGACCATAAAAAAAGTCCACAAAAAACTAAGAGCATTATACAGAAATAAGCAACTTCTCACCAAAGCAACAAAAATTTCAATAGCAAATTCCCACCTTATCTCCACCCTACTTTATGCCTCTCCAATATATATACCAACCTAAGGCAATGCGATCTAAACAAGCTAGAGACCTGCTACAACAAAATCGCCAAATTCACCACAGGGGCATCTTACAGTAGTCACCACTGTCTCTGAACTGGGTTGGCTTGAACTCCCTCACCTCCTTCAATGGTATCAACTCTCACTCGCCCACAAAGTAGTAAACCATCCACTAAATGTCCCATCCCTCCTGAATCTACTCCAACCCTATCGCACAACCAGACCACTAAGATCCAGCAACAAAAATCACTTGCAGATCACTAAAGCCAGTAACTCTGCTGGTGAAGCACTATTCTCTTGCGCCATAGCCAAATTATGGAACTCCCTCCCACCCACAATTACCTCCATACCATCATGCACCCACTTCAAAACTTTACTAAAAGCACACCTAAAAACATGCTGACTATGCCCTTGCAACTCCCACTCTAATATCACCCAAAACATCCAACCACTACCTTTCTTTCCACTCCACTACCTTGATTATAGCAAGCTCAGATGCTCATAAGCTTAGTACTTATTATACAGCAGGAACTTCTTATTGTAACATTTGTTAATTTCTGTTATGTACTTCACAGACAGATTCTAGTTGTCTACTGATGTACTATGTTCTTCATCTGTAAATATGTTGTAAGTAATCACTATGCAAATTGTTAATCGCTATGTAATCCAGTGTAACTACTGTCTGTTTGTTTTAACTGTGGAGCTTTTCTCCCCGGGCCTCCGCTGAAAATGGACCTATATCCAGTCGGACACTCCTGGTCAACAAATATAAATAAATAAATAAATAAAATAAATAAATAGAAGGATACTTACTCTGTGTTGCTTATTTATTTATTTCAATTATTTTTCTTTACTTGTCTCACTAACTGACTGGTCTGCAGACCATTTTCAACTATGACCTGCCCAAAACACAGTTGCAGCATGAATCAAAGTTATAGAAATATGATACAGTACATGAAGGTACATTTACATCATTGTAAATCCATCAAGTATTAGAAAATAACAAACATCATAATTACAGTACAGAACAATCTACATACATCAACATTAAGATAGAAATAGCACATTTTCACTTAAGCACAATAGACTGCGGCAATTAACCATGCGATTCAGATAAAATAAATGGCCGATGAAAGATGGTGGGGGTGACCAAAAACAGTTGTAAGAACAATGCAAGACTGAGTGCTCCATGTTGGGGTCATAAAATGACCACTTCAATCTGGCAGCATGAGAAATAACAGGTACAAAGTCTATATTTTTAGTAGGCCAGGAGGGAACTGATAGCCCAAAACACACCCCTTATCATCATCAAGTTAGACAAGAAGATAACAGAAAGAAACAATGAACAAGCACTAATGTGTCATATATGTGCGGGGCTGTACTCCTAAAATTCAGTACTAATGTATCATATATGTGAGGGGCTGTACTCCTAACATTCAGTACTAATGTGTCATATATGTGAGGGGCTGTACTCCTAACATTCAGTACTAATGTGTCATATATGTGAGGGGCTGTACTCCTAACATTCAGTACTAATGTGTCATATATGTGAGGGGGTTGTACTCCTAGCATTCAGTACTAATGTGTCATATATGTGAGGGGCTGTACTCCTAACATTCAGTACTAATGTGTCATATATGTGAGGGGCTGTACTCCTAACATTCAGTACTAATGTATCATATATGTGATGGGCTGTACTCCTAACATTCAGTACTAATATATCATATATGTGAGGCGCTGTACTCCTAACATTCAGTACTAATGTATCATATATGTGAGGGGCTGTACTCCTAACATTCAGTACTAATGTATCATATATGTGAGGGGCTGTACTCCTAACATTCAGTACTAATGTATCATATATGTGAGGGGCTGTACTCCTAACATTCAGTACTAATGTATCATATATGTGAGGGGCTGTACTACTAACATTCATTACTAATGTACCATATATGTGAGGGGCTGTACTCCTAACATTCAGTACTAATGTGTCATATATGTGAGGGGCTGTACTCCTAACATTCAGTACTAATGTGTCATATATGTGAGGGGCTGTACTCCTAACATTCAGTACTAATGTGTCATATATGTGAGGGGCTGTACTCCTAACATTCAGTACTAATGTATCATATATGTGAGGGGCTGTACTCCTAACACTCAGTACTAATGTGTCATATATGTGAGGGGCTGTACTCCTAACATTCAGTACTAATGTGTCATATATGTGAGGGGCTGTACTCCTAACATTCAGTACTAATGTATCATATATGTGAGGGGCTGTACTCCTAACATTCAGTACTAATGTATCATATATGTGAGGGGCTGTACTCCTAACATTCAGTACTAATGTGTCATATATGTGAGGGGCTGTACTCCTAACATTCAGTACTAATGTATCATATATGTGAGGGGCTGTACTCCTAACATTCAGTACTAATGTGTCATATATGTGAGGGGCTGTACTCCTAACATTCAGTACTAATGTGTCATATATGTGAGGGGCTGTACTCCTAACATTCAGTACTAATGTGTCATATATGTGAGGGGCTCTACTCCTAACATTCAGTACTAATGTGTCATATATGTGAGGGGCTGTACTCCTAACATTCAGTACTAATGTGTCATATATGTGAGGGGCTGTACTCCTAACATTCAGTACTAATGTGTCATATATGTGAGGGGCTGTACTCCTAACATTCAGTACTAATGTGTCATATATGTGAGGGGCTGTACTCCTAACATTCAGTACTAATGTGTCATATATGTGAGGGGCTGTACTCCTAACATTCAGTTCTAATGTGTCATATATGTGAGGGGCTGTACCCCTAACATTCAGTACTAATGTATCATATATGTGAGGGGCTGTACTCCTAACATTCAGTACTAATATATCATATATGTGAGGGGCTGTACTCCTAACATTCAGTACTAATGTATCATATATGTGAGGGGCTGTACTCCTAACATTCAGTACTAATGTATCATATATGTGAGGGGCTGTACTCCTAACATTCAGTACTAATGTGTCATATATGTGAGAGGCTGTACTCCTAACATTCAGTACTAATGTGTCATATATGTGAGGGGCTGTACTCCTAACATTCAGTACTAATGTGTCATATATGTGAGGGGCTGTACTCCTAACATTCAGTACTAATGTGTCAAATATGTGAGGGGCTGTACTCCTAACATTCAGTACTAATGTGTCATATATGTGAGGGGCTGTACTCCTAAGATTCAGTACTAATGTGTCATATATGTGAGGGGCTGTACTCCTAACATTCAGTACTAATGTGTCATATATGTGAGGGGCTGCACTCCTAACATTCAGTACAAATGTGTCATATATGTGAGGGGCTGTACTCCTAACATTCAGTACTAATGTGTCATATATGTGACGGGCTGTACTCCTAACATTCAGTACTAATTTGTCATATATGTGAGGGGCTGTACACCTAACATTCAGTACTAATGTGTAATATATGTGAGGGGCTGTACTCCTAACATTCAGTACTAATGTGTCATATATGTGACGGGCTGTACTCCTAACATTCAGTACTAATGTGTCATATATGTGAGGGGCTGTACTCCTAACATTCAGTACTAAGGTGTCATATATGTGAGGGGCTGTACTCCTAACATTCAGTACTATGGTGTCATATATGTGAGGGGCTGTACTCCTAACATTCAGTACTAAGGTGTCATATATGTGAGGGGCTGTACTCCTAACATTCAGTACTAAGGTGTCATACATGTGAGGGGCTGTACTCCTAACATTCAGTACTAAGGTGTCATATATGTGAGGGGCTGTACTCCTAATATTCAGTACTAATGTATCATATATGTGAGGGGCTGTACTCCTAACACTCAATACTAATGTATCATACATGTGAGGGGCTGTACTCCTAACACTCAGTACTAATGTATCATATATGTGAGGGGCTGTACTCCTAACATTCAGTACTAATGTATCATATATGCGAGGGGCTGTACTCCTAACATTCAGTACTAATGTATCATATATGTGAGGGGCTGTACTCCTAACATTCAGTACTAATGTATCATATATGTGAGGGGCTGTACTCCTAACATTCAGTACTAATGTATCATATATGTGAGGGGCTGTACTCCTAACATTCAGTACTAATGTATCATATATGTGAGGGCTGTACTCCTAACATTCAGTACTAATGTATCATATATGTGAGGGGCTGTACTCCTAACATTCAGTACTAATGTATCATATATGTGAGGGGCTGCACTCCTAACATTCAGTACTAATGTGTCATATATGTGAGGGGCTGTACTCCTAATATTCAGTACTAATGTGTCATATATGTGAGGGGCTGTACTCCTTACATTGAGTACTAATGTGTCATATATGTGAGGGGCTGTACTCCTAACATTCAGTACTAATGTGTCAAATATATGAGGGACTGTACTCCTAACATTCACTACTAATGTGTCATATATATGAGGGGCTGTACTCCTAACATTCAGTACTAATGTGTCATATATGTGAGGGGCTGTACTCCTAACATTCAGTACTAATGTATCATATATGTGAGGGGCTGTTCTCCTAACATTCAGTACTAATGTATCATATATGTGAGGGGCTGTACTCCTAACATTCAGTACTAATGTATCACATATATGAGGGGCTGTACTCCTAACATTCAGTACTAATGTATCACATATATGAGGGACTGTACTCCTAACATTCACTACTAATGTGTCATATATATGAGGGGCTGTACTCCTAACATTCAGTACTAATGTGTCATATATGTGAGGGGCTGTACTCCTAACATTCAGTACTAATGTGTCATATATGTGAGGGGCTGTACTCCTAACTTTCAGTACTAATGTGTCATATATGTGAGGGGCTGTACTCCTAACATTCAGTACTAATTTGTCATATATGTGAGGGGCTGTACTCCTAACATTCAGTACTAATGTGTCATATATGTGAGCGGCTTTGCTCCTAACATTCAGTACTAATGTGTCATATATGTGAGGGGCTGTACTCCTCACATTCAGTACTAATGTGTCATATATGTGAGGGTCTGTACTCCTAACGTTCAGTACTAATGTGTCATATATGTGAGGGGCTGTACTCCTAACATTCAGTACTAATGTGTCATATATGTGAGGAGCTGTACTCCTAACATTCAGTACTAATGTGTCATATATGTGAGAAGCTGTACTTCTAACATTCAGTACTAAGGTGTCATATATGTGAGGGGCTGTACGCCTAACATTCAGTACTAAGGTGTCATATATGTGAGGGGCTGTACTCCTAACATTCAGTACTAATGTATCATATATGTGAGGGGCTGTACTCCTAACATTCAGTACTAATGTATCATATATGTGAGGGGCTGTACTCCTAACATTCAGTACTAATGTATCATATATGTGAGGGGCTGTACTCCTAACATTCAGTACTAATGTATCGTATATGTGAGGGGCTGTACTCCTAACATTCAGTACTAATGTATCATATATGTGAGGGGCTGTACTCCTAACATTCAGTACTAATGTATCATATATGTGAGGCGCTGTACTCCTAACATTCAGTACTAATGTATCATATATGTGAGGGGCTGTACTCCTAACATTCAGTACTAATGTATCATATATGTGAGGGGCTGTACTCCTAACATTCAGTACTAATGTATCATATATGTGAGAAGCTGTACTCCTAAGATTCAGTACTAATGTATTATATATGTGAGGGGCTGTACTCCTAAGATTCAGTACTAATGTATCATATATGTGAGGGGCTGTACTCCTAACATTCAGTACTAATGTATCATATATGTGAGGGGCTGTACTCCTAACATTCAGTACTAATGTATCATATATGTGAGGGGCTGTTCTCCTAACATTCAGTACTAATGTATCATATATGTGAGGGGCTGTACTCCTAACATTCAGTACTAATGTATCACATATATGAGGGGCTGTACTCCTAACATTCAGTACTAATGTATCACATATGTGAGGGGCTGTACTCCTAACATTCAGTACTAATGTATCATATATGTGAGGGGCTGTACTCCTAACATTCAGTACTAATGTATCATATATGTGAGGGGCTGTACTCCTAACATTCAGTACTAATGTATCATATATGTGAGGGGCTGTACTCCTAACATTCAGTACTAATGTATCATATATGTGAGGGGCTGTACTCCTAACATTCAGCACTAATGTGTCATATATGTGAGGGGCTGTACTCCTAACATTCAGCACTAATGTATCATATATGTGAGTGGCTGTACTCCTAACATTCAGCACTAATGTATCATATATGTGAGTGGCTGTACTCCTAACATTCAGCACTAATGTATCATATATGTGAGGGGCTGTACTCCTAACATTCAGCACTAATGTATCATATATGTGAGGGGCTGTACTCCTAACATTCAGCACTAATGTATCATATATGTGAGGGGCTGTACTCCTAACATTCAGTACTAATGTATCATATATGTGAGGGGCTGTACTCCTAACATTCAGTACTAATGTATCATATATGCGAGGGACTGTACTCCTAACATTCAGTACTAATGTATCGTATTTGTGAGGGGCTGTACTCCTAACATTCAGTACAAATGTATCATATATGTGAGGCGCTTTACTTCTAACATTCAGTACTAATGTATCATATATGTGAGGGGCTGTACTCCTAACATTCAGTACTAATGTATCATATATGTGAGGGGCTGTACTCCTAACATTGAGTACTAATGTATCATATATGTGAGGGGCTGTACTCCTAACATTCAGTACTAATGTATCATATATGTGAGGGGCTGTACTCCTAACATTCAGTACTAATGTATCATATATGTGAGGGGCTGTACTCCTAACATTCAGTACTTTGAATAAGACATTAAACAAAGCTCACATTTGTCTGATTTTGTCTGATCTGCAGGTTATTAAGATGGATGTTTTGAACTATATGGATTACTTTCATATAAGAGTATAATCATATCGTTCAGTTTCAATCTTGCACTAAATTTGCTTTGGTTTTTGAGAAGCAGCAGGTTTTAGATGTCAAGATATTTCTTTTACCAAATATGTTATATTTGGTTTCACTGTTATCTGCTCTTCCCTTAAAATTCTAATTCAGTGCTGGGGGAGAAATATTTTGCAATATGAATAGTGGCCACATTAATGTACCTTGGTTATAAAAGTTCATCTATGGCTAATGGGCACTGATTGTTTGGATCTCCTGCACCTGCGCCCATTTTTGTTAGCAGTTAATCTGAGTGCCAGGGTAGGTTGGTAAGTCAGAAATGTCAACTGACTTGGAAGAATATTTAAGCTTGCTCCAGATGGCTCTGCTGAGTTTTTAACATAGGCTTAATAATGAGAAAAGAGTCTCCAGGAATTAATGGATGGCTATTTAATGGCACCTATTGGAGGAACTGCAACATGTCAGGGCTCTAAGATTGTCTGCCTACTTTTAGGCTGCTTTAGAATATTTAGAAAATCTTCTTTGAGGGTCTAACCTAATTTGCATAATAGCCTGGGGATTGAGTTATGAAGATATTGTTATTCTGACATCAAGTCTGTGATATGAAAAACATAGATGTGTCTGCTCACCCACAAAGGGAATCATAGTTGAACAAAGAAGAAACATACTCAGTCCAAAAAGATGCGTGACTTTCCAATGAGCAATAAAATGAAAGTAGAAATTCAAACAAATAAATCCATGTAAGTTAGCAAATTGTTTATTCCAAACGAGTAAGCACTTTCGCCAAAGGCTTCTTCAGACTCTTTACACAAACTAAAACTTTGAACATCACTTTTAAAACCAACAAAAGCTTGTGATAGGATCTCTATAATCACATGTTTCCTTCATTTAAAAATACAGTAACCCATTAAACTCAGTTCCATGAATGTTACCTTGTTCAGCTAAGAAAAATACTGGTATATTAAAAGTAAGAACTGAATAGTTCAAAATAAACATACATAAAAAAACATACATAAAAAAACATACATAAAAAGTGCATCGGTGCCCAAACATACATTATATTATATTAAACAATTGAGTATACAAAAGAAGGTCCACAAGCAGGGGGAGACAGAAAAGGAAAGGCTCAATAGACGAACAGGAACAACTAGGCCCCACAATCAAGAAAATGTGGGGGAGACAAAATCGTTAATCATGAATTTATCTGGTAGGGCACTGAATGAATATGAAATACAGGTCTTAAGTAAAGGCCTAGGTTTTATTCCTACAAAACCTAACGATCTAGTAGATACTATTATAGAAACAAAAATGTATGTTCGGAATTTACAATTAAGGTTGGATTTTGGCAACTCAGATAGTAGCCAAGTTATGAGTAAGCATCGTCCAAATAGTACATATGTTCCACAACTGAACCCGACTATAGAGGTATTTGGGAATGTAGTGGAAGATGAAATATATAGAAGTCATCAAGAGAATAAACCATCCAAACATGGACGTAATTTAAACTATAAACAAAGGCAAGCTTTGAATTCATTGAGAAATGACAGGTCTATTGTAATAAGACCAGCAGATAAAGGAGGACCGGTTGTCATTATGGACTATACTTACTATGCAAATAAAATGTTTCAGATGCTTGAAGATACAACTACATATACAAAAGTAACTAAGGCTAATTTAAATAACATGGTCTTTAGTGTTTACAATACCCTAGATGACCTGGTACTATCGCATGACATAACACAAGAGCTGTATGGATACCTAAAGGTGAACAATCCCACTATACCGATCATACAGGGACTTCCTAAAGTCCATAAGAACAGCAGAGACCCACCATTTAGACCTATTGTTGCAGGTCAAGGGTGGGTAACAGAACCCCTATCTATTTATCTAGAGAGTGTACTTAGACCGTTAGTTAATGGTAATAAGAAGATCCTGAAAGATAGTAAGCAATTTCTTTTAGACCTATATTCTCAAACTCACTCATTGGATACGAACCAACATTTTTTCTTTGTGACACTTGATGTGGTTAGCTTATTCACAGTGATCCCCAATGACGAGGAATAAGACTGATCACTGAATATTTGAAAGCACATTCAGACTTCACTGATAGAAAGATTGACCTTGTGACCCTGCTATTAGAGACTATATTAACTAATAATGTCTTTGCATTTGAAGAAGTCATTTACTTACAGAAGGATGGCGTGGCTATGGGCACATCATGTGCAAATAGCTACCAACCTAGTCATGGCCAGATGGGAAGATATTTTTCTCTTCAATAATCTATCATTTATAGAACATGCTGCAATGTACTGTCGTTTTGTGGACGACCTCTTTTTATATGGCTTGGAGATGAACCCTCCCTATTAAACTTTGTTTCTTACTTGGACAATACCACGGACTTCTTAAAATTTACTGCAAACTTCTCAGTTAGCAATCTTCCATTTTTGGACGTGGAAGTATTCAGAATGACCAATGGTATGATCAACACAACTATTTATAGGAAAGATTGCCAAAGAAACAATATATTACATAGACAAAGTATGCATCCCGGCCATGTATTTCAAAACGTCCTTAAAGGACAATTTATGAGGGTATCTAGATTGAATCCACAACAAGAAACTTATGTTTCAGGTATAGAGGACATGAAGGAGAGATTTCTGGAGAGAGGTTACAAAGAAAAAGAAATATTAGACACTATTAACACAGTGGAGACCTTAAGAACAAGTACTGCAAAACCATATTTTATGGCACATGAAGCAATGACCACTAGCTCAGGTTCCCCTAGGAATGAAGTTAGAGCTAACCTTACTTTTAGTAAAATGAGCCTGCAAGTGAAAAGCATTATGAAGAAACACTGGGGTATTTTGAATTCAGATATAGAAGTTAGTGAGATTGCTGGCCCCACACCTCGTATAGCTTATAAAACCTTCCCAATCTGAAGAGTATCCTATGTAGACCAAGACATCCACTAGTTAACAGGTTGACAGTGAATAGAAACACAGTACCCTGTGGTCATTGCAATCAATGTATTTATATTAATAAAGAAACTAGTTTTGAGCACCCTACTACAGGACGCATTTACAATTTTAACACTAACACCAACTGTGAAAGTAAAATGTCATATATATGGCTAAATGTTTAGGATGTAATAGTTACTACATAGGAAAACAAATAGATCATTTAAGGAGAGGATTAGGGAACACACGCACACCTTAGAGTAGGTACAGAAACCAATGCATTGGCTAGACATAAAAGTTCAACTGGTACCAGTCATTCCTTTAAGTTCTGTGCCATTCAATGTGTGTATGAAGGATTCAGAGGTGGTGATCTAATTAACAGAACTTTAGAACAAGAAACAAGATGGATCATAAGATTAAGGTCCGATAAACCACCAGGCCTTAACGATAAAATCCAAATAAAGCCATTTTTGAAAAGTAGAAGATTACGCAGGTAAAGAGATCTCCCACTAACTGTTCTAAATTCCACATTAGTTAGGTACATTTTCCTCACAACATTATGACCATGGTGTAGATGACCTATCTACATACTCAGACATATTGTAGGCATTTCATATACTTTCAACATTTGTCATAAGAAATGAATCTTTGCACACATATATTTAGTATTGAAAAGTACTGTTTATAAAAACTAATGTAAGACACCTCAGGATGCCATTCGGGATTAACAGAATATATGTGCCAAAATACTTCCCATTTTCCCCTTCCCCCTCATGTATTCCTTCCCTATATTTTCCGCTTCACCACATAAGAGTTTTAACATTTCACAATGTCTATATTTTAAATTTGGGTATCAAGGATGTAACAATTATAAAGTGCAATTAATGGTTGCTTAAGTCAGTGTGCTTATTTCCACCATTGTGGATCTGTACGAGAGTCAAGTTAATTATTAAGATATTGCTCTGTTTCCATATAGACCTTTTGTTGCTTCGCTTATTGTTGAAGCATTCTTCCACCCACATTTTTGTAAGTTACGCTCACATCCTGAAATGTCAAATGTCCCTGTTTATTAACGGAGATTGAAGAGACTAAGGCATGAACTAATGGACAGCTATTGAAAAGCTCGTCACGTACTTATGCCTGTTGTAAGCCTAATCGGCCTTTTTAAATAGACACAATGTTTATTTTTATGAACGCTTATGGTACGTAAACGCATAGTAGCGTTCTTTGTTTTGCATTCAAGAATTAACCAGGCACATACGCCAAGGAATACTTTGTTGTGCTGTGATTTTTAAAAGCGCTTCAGAGTCTGCAGAAAATAAGTAATTTTGAAAAACTGTTTTTAACTTTTGATTTATACGAGAATAGCCTAACTAATGTGATACAAGTTTTTAACCACCTGTAATTGTTGACTGTTTTACGAGTCTACTCTGGATAGTATGAACTTCCAGTAAAACACGGAAATATCTAAAGTCACACTTTGTAAATATGTGCATTACAAGCAGTTTGGGTTATACTAACCAAGTCTGAAATGGCTTTTTGATATATACTGCCTGAAAGTTCAGTACGAGATTTTCCTAAAGCACCATGAGATGATAAGTAAATATGACAAGGCTCTGAGATATACTCAATTGTTTAATATAATATAATGTATGTTTGGGCACCGATGCACTTTTTATGTATGTTTTTATGTATGTTTTTATGTATGTTTATTTTGAACTATTCAGTTCTTACTTTTAATATACCAGTATTTTTCTTAGCTGAACAAGGTAACATTCATGGAACTGAGTTTAATGGGTTACTGTATTTTTAAATGAAGGAAACATGTGATTATAGAGATCCTATCACAAGCTTTTGTTGGTTTTAAAAGTGATGTTCAAAGTTTTAGTTTGTGTAAAGAGTCTGAAGAAGCCTTTGGCGAAAGCGCTTACTCGTTTGGAATAAACAATTTGCTAACTTACATGGATTTATTTGTTTGAATTTCTACTTTCATTTTATTGCTCATTGGAAAGTCACGCATCATTTTGGACTGAGTTTTACTAGTGTTTTAGCGTGAGTATCCTACCTCAACTAACAGCAGCTCTGAGTTTTGGATTTGTGAAAGAAGAAACATAGCTTTATTTTGCATTTTAGGGGAGGAAAAATCACCCAGCTTCTTCTTAAAATTTACCCTACTTATCAGGTCTGCTCTCTCCATTCTAAGTCTCACAGTCAGCAAGAAAGTGGTACATAATAAACTGTCAGTGGTGAGGATGTTGATGATGTTAAAGAATGTAAAAATCATTCCCAACCTGCAAATAGCCATCTTTAATGTTACAAATCAGGAGTTTCTGGTGTTCTTGGAAGTTGCAAAGATTGTTTTTTTGTCAGCAGTGGCTATTTGCTGGGTGTCATAAGCCAAATTAGACAGGTAAATTAATGGGATTTAGCGGGTTGTTTTTGATTCTGAAAGATTTTTAGAGAAATACTGTTTTGTAGGGCTTGAAGCCTATGCTTCTACCTTCTGAAGGACTGGCTGGAGTTGGCATCCCTGTCTTCCCTTGATATATTAAAAATCAGAATGGAATTTTTCTGTTGTTCTTTTTTATTGTCCTCAGCTGTATAACTCATTGATAGAAAACTTTTACTTGTACAGTGTCATAACTGGTAAAATAATGTTTTTTTTTGTTGTATAACAGGGAGTAACTGTGGTCTTAACAATGGGATCATTGAGCCAATTTTATATGCACTAACCTAAAGATAGGTTAGCCATGGGACGTTTTAAGGAGTGATGGATTTTTTTCCCTAAGCTTGCCATAACCTTCAAAAGGAGAGTGTGTTTGCTGCTGAGTACACTGTAGTCATGGAATAAACTTGCTGTCTTGTAGCACATGTTAACATGTATTTTGCATGACATACAATACCAGGCATGTGGAACTGAATAGACTAAAAGTTGTGGGAGACACCGCAGGGTGTTTTAGCAGGAGAGTATGTGCTGGGGTAGCCTCATTCCCTTTTTTGGGAAGTGGGGAGAAGTGATGAATTCTTTGAGAGTTGGCATATCGAGGGACTGTTTCTAATAGGTAATGAAGGTTTTATTTTCTTAAAATAAGCAAAGAATCAGAAAAGATTTCTTAACTTTTGTAAAGCTCAGATGATACTATGCGTGATAAACATCCAGTTATAGACTTATTTCTTGGAGCTTTAACTATAAGTCAGGTAATATTGCTCAATAATATCATTTATTCAGGGTAGGATAGTAAAGTGGTCATCACCTTTCAAAGATTTGGAGTCAAAGACATGATAACAAATTGTGATTAAGATCACCTTTGGTGCCATAAAATCTTTATTGTGAACTTTTTAATGTGAATAATGATCTGTAAAGGAAAGTTAACTCATATATTATAGCATTTCAGAATGCCTTTAGAGCTAGAAAGAGACTTTGCCTGTAATACCAAAATAAGCATGTGTTAAGTATGAAAATCTGAAGAAAGATGAAGACCATTTGTAGTGTATATAATGAAACCAAAATAAGCACATGTTAAGTAGGGAAATCGGAGGAAAGATGAAGACCATTAGTAATGTATATAACAAAAGAGCAACATATTAACTAACGAGTTTCTTCAGCACCCCTTATCATTTATTACTGCATATCTTAACTTAAAATTTAATTCAGTTTTACTAAAGATTTGGGATAAGGGTTGTTAAAATGTAATTCAGTTTTACTACAGATTTGGGACAGGGATTGTTGGTGTTCAAACAGACATGTGCAGGCTTGACTTTTTCTTGTGAAGGTGGCAGATTCTTAGTAGAGCAAACCCCTCACATCTGCCCTGTCATCAAAAACATGGGTGTGTCAGCACCATTCACTTACTCATCACTGCTAAAGGTCTCCTTCTAGCCTTGTGACTACCCCCTGCATGTGGTTCTTAATATGTCATGAAGGCAGTATAAACCTGGGCAGTGTTTGGATATAAGCGGTTTAGTGCACTATTATTTATTACACATAGATAAGTGTTCTCTGATCAAGTATTTTACATAACAAAATAAAGAAAAGAAAAACAACATAAAAAATATTATCTGGAAAAGTGACTAAAGTTGACCACAGTAGACCTTGTTTCATTATGGATTACTGCACTGCTGATCTAGTGTCTCTGCAGCGCAGCATGGATACTGAGCAGTGATGACTAATACATCATGGCAGGTCATGTGATTGCTTTACAGTGTTGGATTCTTTGTGATGTATGCTCATCATGAGTTCAATTGGCATAATAAATAAGGTTTTCACCTCCCATGCAGAAGGTACAAGATTCAAACTTGATCTCTAACCAATGCCTATTAGGAGTTGAATGTTCTCAACATGTGTCTGTGGGGGTCCTCTCACCTCTGAAAAACATGCTAAGTTTTTCCCTCTCAAAATCAACACCATCGTCCTGGAGCAAAGAGGTCATAATCCCTCTCTACTCATCCCTCATTAGACCTATTATAGAATACAACGCCCCATTTGGTATGTACCTCACTAGACACCTACAACAACTGTAAATGCCACAAAAATCCCTCACTAAGTGGATCTTAGGCCTTAGACACATGCCCTATATGGACAGAGTCAAAAAACTCCAGCTATACTCTGTCTCTTACCACCTACTTAGAGGCGATCTCTGCTTGACCTACAAAGCCATGTCTGACCTAGAGCTGCTAGATATGCTACACCTAAAGAAATCCCTCCATGGCACATGCTCCAGGGACCTTACCCTCATTACCACAATAAACAGAACATGCTGGAGGGGCAGGTTCCTAACACAGAGACTTCCCATACTCTGGAACAAACTTCCCATTCACGTCAAGCAGAGCACTCTGCTGGCCCTCTTTAAGAGAAATCTTGACGAGTGGCTGGGCAATAGGAACTTCACCCCGGGGATCACTTCAGTGGCCTTGCTTGACAGGGGCACTGGAAAATAACTTTGGGTGGCATTATGCAAGGAATCTTCTTGGGCTAGGCTTATATAGGCTCCAGGGCTGTTAGCCTAGTACACACCTATGAACCTATGAACCCATCACATACAAGAGTAGCCAAAATGAACTCAAGTAGACTTCCTCCTAATAAAGAAAGTGCACTGGGGTAGAATCAGTGATTGAGAAGTCATCTCCAGAAAAACAGTCATTCCAAAGCAAAAACCATTGTTTGGCATATAAGGTCAACAGAGAGCCCAAAGACCTGAAAGTAGACTGGAGAGAAAGCACAGCATTTCAGGGAATTACTCAAGGATCTAGAACTTCAAGAAGAGGAGGAAATAGATGGAGGTGATGAAGAATGGCAGCACCTCAAAATAGTATGTGTGAGGACTCAGAACAGACATGTGGCCAAGCAAGGCATGGAAATAAGGTACATAAGGAAGGAAAGTGATAGAATGCAAAAGTCCAGGAAGTCATCAAAAGAAAGAAGGAGTGCAGGAAGAAGTGTAAGATAGAAAAGACAGACCAGGCTAGGAAGGAACGCTGGTTAGCTAACAAAGAAGTTAAGAGAGGAGTTGCAATAGCAAATAAGGCATCAGAGGTATTCTAGAAACTTCTGTAAAGTAACTCAGTAGATGGCCCAAAGAAACTATATCAGCTTGTAAGGGAAAGACAGAAAGATACTAAAATGAGATACTAGAAACTAAATACAATGCTATTTCATGAGCTCTGGCTTATTGTTTTTTTTTTTTGTTACAGATAAGATAATGCATGGGAAAGATTCAGTTCTGAATTCTACCTAATATTCTATTACTATAAGAGCTACTTGTCAATGTGAAAGAACAAATCAGAGATTTACAAATGCAATTATCTTAGTGTGTTATAAAATTTTCATAAACTTATCAATACATTGTACAGCTTAAGAATGTTTCCTTAACTGTCTGTCTGTTTAATGTGAATGGACGAAGTCTGACTCTCACCAACTGAATGTTTTGGTGTCAGTCTTATGACTAGTATAAAAATAGATACAATTGTCTGTGTATTGCAATGTATGGTATGTGACTATAAGACTAATCTAGAAATATGTGCTCTTTTTTGGTAAATCATTTACCTTTTACTCTTTATCTGTGTTATTACATATGCTTATGGAATTTTAGTTTCAGAAGTTCATAGATACTTACTAGGCTATTGTTCTTTGAGGATCTTCATCAGCCTAGCCATGAACTCCCTCTGTGTTTCTAGCCTTAGTAGCTTAGACTTAAGGCACCCATATTTTCTGGAACTCTTGCATAGCCACAGATGAGATAATCCTTACTATTGTGTGAAAACCCATGTGTGTCCACTTTGATAATCATAACTGTGGAGTATTTTATTTAGATGATTCTCTGTAACACTAGGGGAAGCGTGACAAATAGAGATTAAGGGTAGAATTTCTAATCCATTCATCTATATATGTAAAAATTAAGTGAAATGCTTGTCTTCACCTAGAGAAGAAATTGCTCTAGGGAACTCTGTATGAGACATATGTACCCCTCCTTTAGTTTCCATTTAACATGCAGTAGAGATTGTGGTCTCTAAAGTGGGTACTTCTACCACTGTTTAACTTGTGGATATTTAGAAGGTTTGAAAGGATGGGATCACAATGTAAATGAGGTGGAGACCTCCCCATAGCAGCCATTAGGACACTGTGAAAAAGGACTGGGATTTGAGGCAATCTCAGCATCTCTTATAATTTAATTCCTTGATTTTCATCTTTAGAAAATGCAATGGTCAGGCAGTCTGAGTCAGATGATTAGGACAGGTACATGCCTAAAGAGCATTATATTCATAGACTGGACTGAGTGCATTGTACAGGACATATGATTACTTCCCTGGATTTGCATTCTATATTGTTGAAAATAAGCACTTTCTCACAGCAGTCAATGTATGTTGAAAAATTGAACAATTTTTGGCTCCTCAGAATTGGGTTAATATTCACGAACGTTTTGTTAAAGTAAAAGTTGCAAGGGAAATTTTGCTTTGCAAAGCATACATTCATGCTGTTTTCTTTTTAAACCGTGGTTTTGACATCAGCTATTTATTTGTGCCAGTCTTTGCTGAATGGTTTTTATGTCTTCTGGAGAGTTCATAATGGCTCAGGATTTACAGTCATTAGCAAACTTCATCAGGCAGAAGCCTTCATAATTTGCCGTAACATCTGAGATGTATATGAAAAAAGGAGCATAGTGAGGAACAAGCCCTGGTGTTCTGTAGTAGTGACAGGCTTCTTGGGTGAGAGGGATGCATCCACCTTAATAACCTGTGTTTTATTTGTGAGACTATTTGTCGTTCAAGATGTTCAAAAAGGATTTTCATTTAGCTAAATGAGATTATTAACTATGACTGAAAAGTCTCAGAATGTGATATCTTTGAATATTAGCTCTGCAGAATGGGGACATTGTTTCTGTCATAGGTTCATAGGTTCATAGGTTGGTACTAGGCTATCAGCCCTAGGGCCTATACAAGCCTAGACATAACAATTCCCTTGCTATTTCTTCCCACACTATTTACTTCCCTGGACCCCTGTCTAGCAGGGCGAGTGACATGATCCCCAGGGTGAATTTCCATTCTCCCATCCAGTCGTCAAGGTTCCTTTTGAAGATGGCCAAAGAGACACTCTGCTTGACATGTATGGGCAATCTTTTCCAGAGTCTGGGGAGTCTCTGGGTCAGGAACCTATCCCTCCAGCATGTTTTGTTTATTGTGATGACAAGGTTTAGATCCCTGGAGCGTGTTGCTCTGAGGGATTGGGATTTCTTTAAGTGTAGCATGTCCAACAGCACTGGGTTTGACATGGCCTTGTATGTTAAGCAGATATCGCCTCTGAGTAGACGATATGCGACAGAGTATAGCTGGAGTTTTTTAAGGCGGTCAGTGTAGGGCATCTGCTTTAGGCCTGTGATTCTTTTAGTAAGGTATTTCTGTGGCCTTTCCAGTTGTTGCAGTTGTCTTGAGAGGTACGTACCAAACGGGCGTTGTATTCTATAATGGGTCTAATGAGGGATGAGTACAGTGGGACAATGACCTCCTTTTTTCTGGATGAAAAGCCCTTAGTGATGAGGTGTGCCACACAGAAGATTTTCTGACGGTTGTGCCGATGTGGTTAACGAAGGTGAGACCACTGTCCACCCGTGTCCCTAAGTCTCTTATCACACTTTCGGTGTTTAGTGTACTGCCACCTATATGGTAATTCATGGATACATTTTTTTTTTCCAAAGGGGATAACTATACATTTCTTGGCATTGAGCTTGAGCCCATGGCTCTGGCACCAAGCATCTGTTTCTGTAAGTCCCTTTTGTAGAGTATCCACATAATTTGTGGATTCAGTAATGGCTCCCAGTTTGCAGTCATCTGCGAACTTTGTTAGCCAGAGTCCCTTAGTGTTGGCCTGTACTTCAGAGAAGTAGATGCCAAACAGGAGCAGTCCCAGGACTGAACCCTGAGGTACTCCACTTGTCACTTGTCTGGAGCTGGATTTGGAGTTGGCTACTTTTACAGTGTGGGTTCTATCAGTAAGCCAGTTAGCAACCCATTGGGTGACGTAGGGATTAATGCCCAACTTAGTAAGTTTATCTATGATTCCAGAGTGAGGGATGGTGTCAAAGGCCTTGGCAAGGTCTAGATAGGCTGTGTGGACCATCTTACCCTTGTCCATGGCTCTGGACACTGATTTGAAGAAGTCAATCAGGTTCAGGAGATAAGATCAGCCCTTCACGAACCCAAACTGGGTGGGGTCCAGTGTTTGAAGGTTGCCAATGTCTTTGTTTATAAGTTCCATGATAATACGCTCCATAGCCTTGCAGATTAGGCTTGTCAGACTGATGGGATGGTAGTTTCCGGGATCCAAGGTGGATCACCCCTTGTGGAGTGGAATAACTGTAACTCTGAGCCACTCAGTGGGCATGAAACCTGAGGTGAGGCTATGATTAAACATGACACTTAGGTGAGGTGCCAGTTCATATTGTAGTTCATGTAGTACACAGCCCAGGATGTCATCTGGTCCCATGGATGCTGTATTCTTAGCTTTGGAGATTGCGTTTTTACCTGTGTGGCCATTATTACCAGAATTTGGCAATCTTCCGGTATTGAGATGAGCCATTTAGGCGGTGAGAGGGGGGTGAAGTTGGCACTGAATCGATCTGCCAGGATATTGGCAATATCCTTGGGATCAGTATAATTAATGCCATTCTGTTTTAGCTCAGAGCAGATCTGAGCATTGCCATTTAGATTCTTGACATAGTTATAGAAT